>NC_046622.1:4009433-4299151 GCF_900324465.2 Anabas testudineus | reverse complement strand
CGAGAATAAATGTTGTGACATTGCAAAGACTTATCAAAACAATGCTACGGCGAATGTGTGCCATAATTGAAGCTAAAGGCTGAGCAATGAAATATTAGAGTGTGATTATTATTTTTTGTTCCTAACATCATTGATTCCAGGCTCTTACTTAGTATAAAAAGAAAAACAAGCTAATTTTCATTTTAAAAGTAACATGTATTAGTTTTTTTTTTTTTTTTTTTATCTTAACAAACTAATTTGTGCAAGTAACCGTGCAGGAGCCTGCAGGGTGGAGTGAAGCACTGTTGAGCTAGTGTCAGTCTATTGCGCCACAATAACATCAAACTTCAGACGTGAAAATGTTTGAGACATGTTGGGTGCAGCATGAACAACCTATTTTTAATGTCCAAACACTAAAAGGTTACGACAGATCTTCCACATGCACCAAACTATAATCTATTATTAATGACTGAAGAAGATTTCACTGTCAACATAAATATTACATATCTTTTTTATCAAAGAGAAATATATTCCATAATTTAAAACTGGATCAGTCAGAAACAATACACATAACGTCAAACACGTCTCTTTTTAAATACAGTCGACCTACTGTATGTGCTGAGAAAGTAATTAATTGCATTATTAATTACACTCAGTGTGTAAAACTGTAGCATGTGCTTCCTCTGGTTTATTTGATCAAACAAATCGTCTGAGTTGGCCTTTGCCACTTATACTAGTTTGTGTTACATAATATTCCTAATGATCAAACCATAATCCAATAAACACTGATAAATATACTTGCAATTGTCACAAGAGCTTGGACACTGAAGCAAAAACATGCTACAAGTAGCCACTTGACTACCTGCCAACACTGCAAGTGCGGGTTTTTGGGATAGACTTACTAAAATAACTAAATTCAGATGAGATACTGTTTTGTGTGGAGCTGAAAATGGTGACAACACTCTGTGAACAGCGTCTTGCCTACATGAGTGGAGGATCGTTGGGGAGAATTCATTTCACCTGGGTCCAACTGCCTGACACTATTTAATGTCAGTAAGCTGCTGTTTTCTCTCCCTCTGCTTTTTCTTCCCGGTTGCATTTAGCCTCAGTGTGTCTGCTCGAGCATCTGTACATGCATTCACTAAATTCCTGTTTATTTAAAATTCCTTTTTTATCATAATTTTCTTTTTTGTCCAAACATCACTTTGAAACAGGCTCAAAAGAAAATTTCACCTTTGCTGCAATAACAAAAAATTAGTTTCCAATGTGGTGAATCATTTACTATGTGTAAAGTGATATGAAGAGATGCAAGTCTTCATGTTCTGTTGAGGAAAACAAACCTGCACACCTGTGCAGTGTGGGTAAGTGTGGAAGTAGAAGCAAACTTTCAACTTAATGCTGCAAGATGGAATAAAGTCTAATCCCATTACACTATAACTGTTGAACACCAATGATTTAATGTTCACTGTGTTCACCTTCAATTCTAGTGAGAGTTATATTTGGCCTGGAGAACACTAACATAAAGCTCATGTTCAGGTCAGACTCCCTAGTTGGATTGGACACGTGTTGTTTTTAACCAAAGGGTAGTCAGGAAGAACAATAGGCACAATGTATGTGTCTATGGCCCAATGCAAATGACAATAAATATGAACTGCAGACCTGCTTTTAAATTCCTCTGTTAGCAGAAGGGAATTTATTGTAGCATGTGCTGGTCTGAAGTAAAACACCTGCTTTTCTGTCCTTTTCTACCTTTAGTGTTGAGCTTGTAGGTGGTGTGGTGTTGTGTTTTGTAAGAACATAATTTTGAGCTTAAATGTAGTCATTCTGCAAACACCCTGTGCTTTTATCACCTGTTCAAAACATGCAATTGTTTCTATAATTCTACTAGTGAGTGATGGTTACTATCTGAAGTGTTTCTGATCAAGCGTATAGTCTTTTAAAATCTGATGTCACTGTGTCGGTGGAAGAGAGACTGAGAGGCGCAGCAATTGTTTGAGAGACAAAGAGAGAACAAGTGGTGGTGTCTGATTGAGGTGTTTGATCCAGGTCATGCTGCGGTCTAATCATTGTAGCAGTGGATAGCCTCTGTTGGTGGGTTGTTTTATAAAGGAGAGATGGTTGTGCAGGCCTTCTCTCTAGGACCTAATTCAATTGAAGAATAAATGAGTTCTGTTGGTAATTTGGAGATAACCTGTGCAGTGGCCGAGCTTAAAGGAAGATAAGGAGCGACAGAAATGAAGACAAGAAAACGAGACAATTTTTCACCCTGCCTTGGCTAAATTAAACTTTTCCCAGTTCTCTTCAAACTTTAATTAAAACACACACTTGCATGCACATTGCGCGCGCAGGTTCACACAGTCTCGCTCATGCGGTCTCACATCCACCAGATAATCCACGAGGAGCAATCAAGTGTGTTTGAAAGAGATCAGTAGACAGTGAGTGGTGAGCCTAACCAGACCCTACTGTAGCTCCTCTATTCGTCTCTCTGTCGTTAACATTAATCAGAGAGGTGCACTCTGAAAGTCAATGGTCCTTTTCAGTTGTACAACACAGACATGTTGGTAGGCGTTCTTAAAAGGTGGCCCACCCAAAGCACAAAAACATGTTTCCTCACTTACTTTTACTGGAGAGTGCAGGTTTACTGTGTCTCTTTGAGATACCTGATGCTAACCCAGTAGAAAGGAAGTGAATGGAAACCAGGAACCGTTTTCTATTAAAAGGAACAAAACAATCCTATAAAAGAGGCCACAGTAGTGCCAGATCACTGTTTCTGAAGAGGAATAACCAAGGCATAGTCAACGAACAACTGGTTTATTGGATTGGTTATAATCACAACCTTTAAGCTTGATTTATGCTGCTGCATCAAATAACAAAGCACTAGTTGACAGTGGGATTTCTGGCACTGAGTTATTTCGATGTCCTATGAACAGTGAATTGTTTTGTTTGGAGCTAATAGATGCTGAGCAGCAGTTACTTTTACTGAAATTACATGGTCTGTGTTACCACTGCAATACTACCAAGTGGACCCAGCACAGCTGATGCAGTCTGCATCAACACAAAGTGCAAACAGGCAGCAACTCTGCAGAAAAACAGTGAGATGACAGTTTATAATCTAATCCAACTTGAGAAAAAATCGTTGCAATTCATTTATCTAACCCTACAAAGCAAAGCGTCTTGTTTCACATCTTGTATTTTTAAGATAGACGTGCTTGGTCAATAACAGATGAACTATTCATAACAAAACACAATATCAACAATCCAAACTCGCTGTTGTCAATACCACAAACTCACAAGTTTATACACCAGCAGCCAGTCGTCCATGAATGAACCCACGCCACTGTAAAACTGTTTGTCACAACGTGATTTTGATGGGTTTCAAATGGTCTGTGATTGGTTTATTTTATCTATTTCAGAGTCACTGCTGCTTCTCATCTCAGCTTTTACCCTATGATAAAGAGAACAACTGTGTTCCTTCACGTCTAAAAAACCCAAATATACATTACTTTCACAAAACCAAATATTCATCCAAACTGAATGGATGATCTGTGCATCTGGTTTTTGAAGCAAGTTGCCCACCAGGGTACCCGCTTCCAGTCCTCCTTGCAATTACACTGTTGCAGCTCCACTGAAACTGAACAAAGAAACATTTGGCTGTAAATGGTGCTGCAAACCTCCACATGGTAGCATTTTGTGGATGGGACCATTTAGCAACTTGTCTCCAGTGCAGTTCCCTTGATTCCCACACTATTACCAGTCAAAGACTCGCTTTGCCGTTGTGTTTATCATCTTCTCTCGCAGCTTAGTGCGACGGATGGTGGCGGCGCTGTGATCTGTAATTAATTCAGTGTCGAGACTTTACAAGTTGTGAGATATGTACGAGCTCAGATTTTACAAACCAGCACACAAAGTAGGCCTCTTCAGTCTGAGTTCAGCCTTTTGTCTTTAGTCTCTGAGGTGTTGCATTGCACATAATTCAATTATTTATGCATTTTTCAAATAAGTCTAGCCATTGTTTTCAGCTGTCGCGCGCTGATGATGTTGTGATTTGAGACATAGTGTGAATTTATAACCCAGACAACGTCTGTACTATGATTATCAACATTTCAAGTGGCATGTTTTTCACTCCGTACAACCACTAGGGGAATATCACTATTATCTTCCACTTAAATTGAAGCTGTGATGTGAAGAACCATTGCCATCTAAATTGTCACTCATTCTTGATGGACTTACAGAAAGTGAACTGTGTGGCTACAGCCAAGTTAGGGTTAAGAACTCATGTATTTGCTTTGGATTCTGGAAGGAGCCGTGTGTGTGTGTGCTCTGTGTGTTTCCTGGGCTCTCGGAGAATAATAAAGTATGTTTTTACTGGGTCGTTTTGACATCTTTTCTCTTTTTTTTTCTCCCCCATTCTTTTTCTTTTGCCACAACTGAGTGGTTTCCAGAAGTAACAAACGGAGCCCAAAGAAGGCAAATGTGTAAATGTTTAAACCTGGTAGCTTTACAGTGTCCAGTGGGAGAGATTATTTTTTTAAACTCTTTGAGTGCATTTTTGTGCATATTTTTGAAAGTGAACTACATTTATACACATTTCTGCTCAGTCAGAGGTAATTGCAGCAGGGACACAGAAAAAAAAAAACAACATTTTTCGATAACTGCGCTGTTTTTTTGTTTCCAAGGACTTGCACAACTTTAAATTATTTGGAGGGTCTTTTTCCCCTCCTATTCTCCTGGTGCTCTTTCCCCCACAGATTTCCCACAACAGATAATTTTCAGTGACCACAGCAGGGTCTTGAGATTCCCCAGCAGTATTTAGTGGTGGAAGTAAGTAGCTTGAGAGGCTCGATGAAATGCCTTTGAAAGTCTGCTGTCTGTCTAAGCGGTGTGCGAGTGCTCGGAGCAGAGCTGCACTAAGCTGGAGCGAAGGGGGGGGGCGATGGTATGCATGCAGAATCACAATAGTCACCCATGTTGTCTGTGGTCTGAAGAAGATCTGTGTTCAGTCAGCTCGTGTGAGTGGAAAGAACAGGTTTTCCTCCTGTTTGTCACGAAGAAGACACGTTCTCTTCTTTTATGTTTAAACCCTGAGCCAGACATCAGAGAGTGGATCAGGTTTAGTCCAGTTCCCCTAAAACATGCACAGAGACTGGTTTAAGAGTGAAGGAGAAATATTCGACTATTCTCAACGTTGTGGACTCACGTTTCTTTAAAATACCATGTCAATTTCAATGTGATTATGAGGAGACTTAAATCTTCTGTTCAGTGATATTTTTGGCTGACCTTTTATAGCCCCCACCTTCTGATTGACTGTAATAACCATAAAGCTGTGGTTTGTGGTCAGGGGTCATATTTGTCCAAGTGGTCATTCGTTTGCAGTGTCAGCACAATGTTTAAATGAGTGTAACCGACTCTGCTCCACGACTGAAACCTGTCAGATACTGTACACTCGTGTTGCTTTTTTCATATCAGAGTACAGATTTCAGTTTCATTTCAGATTTGGCATTTGAGACAGCACCTGATTGGCGACACAAATGTACTTTCTCAGCGGAGAAGGTGGGGATTGTTGACATCCAAAGAATCCCCTGTGTGAATTTGAAGGGGTTTATTTCCACGTGGAAAATTCAGTATGCAGCCATACTGTGTTATTCTCCTCAACTACCTCCTCTGTGGGAGAAAGGAATCGAGGATGAAAGCATTTCATCCACCCATCGATTGCTCCCTCCACCATGAACCGCATCATGTTCTCACTGAAGTGTTTGCCTGAAATCTCAAGCACTGTGGAAACAGCCAATTGTGGAGTCCTTATAGCAACCTAGCTCTCCATAAACCACAATAAACTGCGCATTAGTGCCAGCCTGTGAATCTGCATTCCAGTCAAGCAGCAGGGAGACTGTGCCTACCAGTGTAATTGTTCTGGCTCACTTACAGCCATTGTATTCACCGCATATTGATTGTTTTTTCATGTACAGGGGTCTGTATGAATATGGATAAGAGGTCTCAAAGCTTTCTTTGTTTTCTTGGAAAATCATAAGATGAGAAGACACGATTCCCCTACAGTTAGTCTGATCAATATACAGTATGTGCGCCTGAACGCATCTCCCTAGAAACAGGGAGCTCAAACATGATGTCATCTAACAGCCTCATACAGATTCATCAACAGTGCATGCTGATTTTGTTGGCACAGAGCATATTTTTAGATTTATTTCTTGTAACTCACACAGACTTGAATTGCATGTGGTGCCACTGATTATGATCCAGTAAAAAGTTTCTTTTATTCTTAAGACATCTTCCACAGTCATCTGATTCATTTTTATCTTCTTGTGCTTTATTCTTAGCTTAGCAACACAACAACACGACTTATGCAGGAGTAGAGCTGTAACATTTCTCCTTTCTCAGGAAAATAATGACACGACTTCTGTTTTGTGCATCTGAGGCACTAATTGTGAATTGTTATTCTTTCTTATTGTTAAAGTGCAGAAAGATGTAAACTTGTGACATTTACATGATCTCAGTTTATCTCCTCACTTCATCTGTTTTATTTCCACCAATCAGCCGGTGGATGTGTTTACACATTCAGAATAATAGATGTGTTTTTAGCATTAAACATGATTCCAGAGTCACTTCCAGTTAACTTTTTGTGTTTTGTTAAATGACAAACTACAGAACCAGCACTAAGAGCAACAACTGTGCAAATCAAAGAACCTTTACAAGATATTAATCATCAATGTTGGGATGGTTGGTGTTAGAGATTACAGATTACTAGTTACCCTGTAATATTGAATATGTACAGTATCAAAGCGATGTTAACTTATAACATTCAAAAGCTGAGAAGTCCTAAACCAGCAGTGTGAACCTCACAACAGTACTCACAGCACTGTTTACTGTCAGATTACCTGTGGATGTTTCTTCAGATTTGACACTGAGCATTTTGATGTTGACAGGATTCTCGCTGCCGGTAAACAAGCTTTTCACTCCACAGTAATGTTAGAGCCCTTTTCTGATTTCAAACAGAAATATTGTTGAATGACCAGCACTCGCCTTGGCGTTGTCAGCTGGCCACAGCCAGGTCTATCAGACTCTGGCTGCTTAGCAAAGTGCATTATATTTGATTGGCAGAGGAGAAGCGGTGCAAAATCAAACAAGAGCACCAATCAAAAACATTCAACTAACTGCCAAATCAATAGAAACGATGTAGCTCATCAAAGCCTTGATGGTGTTGTAGTAAGCAACAGATTGAATGCTGTAGTCTAGTTATTGCAGGAAAGACTATTTTGGTGCAACCTATTTGCAATCAACATTTCAATTAACTGCAACTTAGTGCTATTTCTTTTATTTTGAAATGTTGTTATATACATGGATGTGTGGTGGTTAGCACTGTTGCCTCACACATATTAGCTGGTTACTAAAATAGAAACCTGAACTCCACTTAGAGTAGCTTTTTGTTTTTCTAAGTGCTTTATGTCATCTGAAAGATTTTCACCACTATTTTTGAAATGAGCTTTTGAACAGATAATGTAAAAATCTCTAAAACTCTAAATGGGCAGAAGAAGAGGTTCTTCTAGTACAGCATCATTAATATGTTAGATTACAGTCGGCCTATGAATCATTTTAGGACGTATGCTGCACTTTATTTCGTTTGCTGCTTCCGGAGCCTTTATGAGTTTTTCTGAAGATGCTATTTTTGTCCCCACATTGCTCTTGGTGTAGACATCATTTTAGAAAACATGAATGGTTCACTGTTGTATACTAATTTCCTTTGTCTATTCACTCTCTAACTCTCAAACCAAACTTGGAAGAGGATCAGCAGACAGGTCTCACCATGTTAGAGGGCATACTTGTTTTTGTCTGTCTCTGCTCTAAACTGATAGGACAGACGAGATGGTTATCACTGCGATGGCCATCTCTAGCGTCTTTTTTTTCAAGGAGCATTGTCTGTTTTATCTTACTTTCCTCAAAAGGAGGAAGAAGTCATGGCTCTGGGGCTCATTTTGCTGGTAGGTTACAAGTCGGTTCAAAAGTTGCATAACTATAGTTGTCATCTCATTTTGGAATTTAATTTTAAGATGTGAATCATCCCTAAACCAGACTGGTATATCTTTGTTACAGTACAGATCACATATAAAGCTCTGCAGATAGACCAGTGCAGAAAACAACAGATGTAAGATGAGTAAACAAAAGTCTTACTGACTTACATTATCAAATAGATCTCACTGTAATAAACATTAGATTGAGTTTCTTCATCTAATTATATATTGAACTAGAAATACCAAACACAGCAGAGAGTTCCTAAGACAACCAGCGTCTTTAAATGTGGACTACATAGCTAAAACAAAGCTGATTCATTGAGGTGACTGTCATCAACATTTGATTCAGTGTTTGAACACATTATGTGATGCACTTGTAAGCGATCAATCACAACATTTAGGCGATTTCTCATTAAGACTCAGATAATGACTTTGTGCGATGAAACTGGTGATATCTGTGTAGACGACAATCATCTTATCATCACTTAATCTAGCAGTGTTATAAAGAGCATCGGTAATGTCAGCTGTATGACAAACGATTCTTAATCACTTGATGTAATAGGACGAGAATCTTCATCAGGAAATTCCAATTCATTAAAGTGACTATACCGATAACGGCTCCGATTTAAACTGTTTACAAGTCGTAGCTCACTTTATCCTTTTTTATGCTTCATCTCAGGCAGCAAACTGCACGAGCACATTAACCATGTGAAAATCATACATTTTATTTAATTTACTTTTTGGCACAGAGAAATCAAACCCAGCTGATGAACGCTTGAAATGCAGAAAGTCACAAACCAAACCGTCACTGCTGAACCTGTAAATGAGGTAGTACTGCTGCAGCCTCATTTACTGGACGTGTTATGAGTACCTTGCTGATCGGGTTAATTGAAGGAAAATTCAAAAAGCTCTAAAAATGCATAGCATAAAAGCAAATAACCAATTAAAAAGTGAACAGAGCAGCTAATGACAGATACCCTGAGACAAAGACTCAGCCGAGGAGAAATACTAAATGAAAGTGTCAGAGAGGAGAGAGGTGCTCTACAAATGAATATTGAAACGTGAATTCATATTCCTGTACTGAAATCTTGAGGTCTGGCAGTGTGCATAAAGAAATCAATGGTAATTTTCCGGAGAGAACACAAACAGTCCAGTCCAAGAATATAAATATATTGGATTTCAGATCTAATACTCCATCCCACAGAGGTTATTTGAATACATTTGAGTGTGTATGGTGCTTGAGATGACACGCTTGCTTAGCAGCAGAGACAGTAAAAGGGGCCGGCCTTTGGGATGAGATCTGCAGACTCACCAGCCCAAGTGTTGCTAAATTGAAAACCTACTCTCGAACAGATCCAGACTGACTGGGTCTGTTACTCTGTCAGCTTTTAACCAGGCAAAGGAAATTACAGCTGTGACCTCACTGTGCTTGGCAGGGAGAGACAGAGAGAGTAATTTTGCTTACACGAAGAAGAGGCAGGAGAGAGAGGACGAGGCGAACTGAGGCGAGGTTACAGATCTGTATAAGCACTGCAGCTCCTCCAGTTCAGAGCTGGGAGCAGCCATTAAATTAACATTCAACGCATAGAGGGGTTCAGCTGGGGCATGAAAGGGCTTGAGAGTGAGAGAGTGGCTGCTAAAGCAGGCTGGGAGCCCTATCAGCAGCACTGCATGGCCAGCCGCTTTCTGGAGTCAGAGCTAGTTTTCAGATTAGCAATGATGCACAGGAGAGAAAACTGCAGCAGAGTTACTACAGAGCAGAGAAACACTGTTTACTGTATATGCTGGTATATGTTTATATTTTTCTCTAATTAAAGTGTTGTGAACGGGCCAGTGGGCAGAATGGATAGAAAGTTTGGTAGATTTTAAAATAAGCTATTACGAATTGACAGCAGGTACCGGCTTCCTGAAGTTAATAAATGAGCGCAATTCACTTCCTGCAGCGATGCTGCGGTTTATTCCCCCATTAGGAGGCAGTGGTCCACCCATTCCAATCATTCTTTAATTAGAACTGTTGTTATTTAGGCTGTCATGGGAGGTAATACCTCATGACAGCATCAGCTTCAGCTTGGCAGCCTGCAATCTCAAATTCATTGACAGGGGCGTTGGTGCTGTTTGTTGTCGCTTCATCTACCCGCTGGACTCAGCGGTGTACCAGACACTTCCAGCTGATGTGTGCGTGGTTACTTGGAGATATCCCACTCGCCACGCTAATGTTGAGTGTCATTTGTTTAAGTGTGGAAACATGCTAAGTGCTTTTTTTTTTTTTTTTTGTATTGAAGGCTTGTGATTATTTTCCCAGCCTGCCTTAACGTGCCACTGACTCGCAAAATGTTTACAAGGGAATGGAAGAGGCTATAAAGTAAAGCAGAATGGGTCAGTAGGCATGGATTCATCCATTCAGTGACATCCATCCATTAGTCTCAATTTGGTCCTTACTGTACCTGCAAGAGGCCGTCTGAAAAAGTAAAATGCAAACAAAACCCGACAATAAATAAAAAGAAAACTCGTACAGGCACAGGTTTTTCATGGCAGCACAGCAGGACTGAGACAGTTAGGTCCATAATGAGCCTGGATTCATTTTAAGAAACACATCCCATGTGCTAACAATTTGTATTTAATGAAGTGCTGCCCTCTGTGGAGTGATGTAGGACGGCAATCACACACCAGCACAATCCCTCTGTTCTCATCGCTCGCTGTCCCTGTGTCCATTTTGACACATTGGGTCTGAGAGTGCAATGGCGGGGTGGGGGGGTGCAGAAACACACAATCAGTGTGAATCTAGGTGAAACCTAGACCAGACCTCTCCAGAGGGTAAACTATAGAAAGAGGATGACATCAGGAACCCCAGCTCCCAGAGGAGACAGGTCTGGAAACATTGAACTTTAACGAGATTACCAACTCAGGCAGGGGTGGGAGAGAAGCAGACAAAACAGTATGTGCTGCTTGGAGTTGGCAGCTTGAAATACAGATTTATGAACTCCATTAAACCACATTTCTTTCTCTTTATTGGGGCCTGCAGCATTAACCCAATGTGGAAAAAGGGGTAGAAAAAAATTTCCTCCAGATAAATTACTAACAGCCTGGGTATTTACTTCCACATAAGGTAGCGGTACAACTCATGAATAGAGAAATAAAACCAACTAGACACCTTCCCTGTTTTTCTGTGCTGGTCTGGCAAACTTATGCAAGCTGAGGTAGAAAACCAGTCACTGTGGTCTTTGGAACAGGTGGCTGTCTCGGACTGGCATTGGTGGCGTGGAGCTGGCGTGGTTCAGTAGCCAGATTCTCAATCTGTCCACTTGAAAACTCCCCAGTTTGCTGGAAAGTATTATGGCCCCTGTGGAGGAGATAGCAATTACAATTTCTGATGGGAGAGGGAGAGCGCCAGGAGCCACATCCATTCTTGGAATATGATCAGACTTATGACTGGAACATTTTTACAAAGTACCACTACATAAATGTCCTCTTAATAACATCCCTGTGATACCGTACAGTTTCAGGCCTTCTGTACATTCCTTTTTGCCATTATGTGACAGATTGCCAGAGGTCCCTACATTTAAAGACATCATTAAGCTGTGAATTGTCTTCCCTTTGCCAGTGTTTGATGAACCACACCAAGCCGCAGCAGGTACATGGCAGCAATCTGCTGAGAAAAAAAAAAAAGCCTCCATTTAAATCCTGCGTTGCTGCATTCTGTGACAGATTGGATTTGGAGTGCACCTCCAGCTGGAGTCCGCTCACCCTTTGGCCTCTCACCTGAACTCTCCCTGCTCTGGTATGTGTGACTAACATGTTCTAAGGGAGACCGGTAACACTAGAACCCACATGTTTTGGCTATTGAGTGCAGCTGGCACTTGAGAATAGACTGTTTTTGCACATTTGGACGGTGCAGGCACTGAATTGCTGTGTCACTCTGCATGTTGTTCACATTGATTCACTGAGGGCCACAAGCAGCAGTGAGAAAGTAATCAATTTTCAGACCTCAGATTCAGCTGATCAGTTGCTTTTGTTCCATAAAAATGTTTCTCTAAGTAGTAAACGCCCACTCGTCCTCTCCCCGAGGAATGAATAAGTAATGATCACATGCAAAGCACTTATTCTGTGTGCCCTGGATCCCATGAGACCTCTGACTGGCTGCATGTCTGAACTCTGCAGCAAACAGAACAACCTGCTGAGTCGAAGTTGCACTGAGCCAATGATGCCTTCTTGATGGATTGTCAGGGAAATTTGATTCTCCATGGGCTACCAGCTGACATAAACGTAATGCCACAAAGCCTATCAAAGCTGACGGAGGACTACATGCAGCCTGCGACTGTACTCTGCTTGGATGTACTGTGCTGCACAGAAAAACAACAATGGTTCATACATCTGGTGCAGCTCAATGAGCACTGGAGAGTAGAAGTGACAAGAATGAAGGTTGCCGCCACCTCGGAGGGAGCTGCGACCACAAAAAGCCAAGGTCAAGTCTGTCGGTGCAAATGTGCCACAGAGGTGGACTGACAGCACACAGAAACCTACTGCATGGATGGGTGCTTTACACTTATTGAAAATCAATAGCAATCTTTCAGTGGCAGCTACAAGACATATTTGAACAACAGCCTTTACTCAGTAGAGTTCAGTCAGATTTTATCCAGGTTTTCCACTGGTGAAAAAAAAAAAAAAAAAAAAAAAGCAAAGGTTAAAGGTTATTTAGATTTTATTTAGACAGTTACGTGTGTTTAAGTTTCTTAAATTTGGAGACGTATCTATGTTGCATTTACTCCTCTTAATGTCCATCTGACGAATGCAGATCATTTACTGAATCCATCATTAATCAGAATCTTTAATGTTAACATTAAATCACACGACTAATGTGAAACCAATCACAAAATTAAATTAAACAGCAGCTTTTATGGAGCTTTAAGCCTCTTTTAGCTTCTCTTTGTATTTGTTTTATGGACCTACTCCCTCCAACAGACGGTCTGATAAACCCCCTGTACGCTGTCATCTGAGAGGCATATACTGTAGATATGAAGAAGTGTAAAGTAACTTTCTTGTACTTATACAACAAAGTATGAGTAAAGCAAAGAGATATAGGTTCAGTGCACCATGTCCTCATTCATACAATACAGTACATATTCAAAACAAATTGCAGTGGCTGTTTTCATGAGCAGAAAAGGAATCATTTCTTGCAGATCAGAGAATCTTTTCTAGAAAGGAGCATACCCTCTCCTGACAATTAGATATACTTTATGTAAATTACTCCTTGCATGAAAGCAGAGGATTTCATTATATGAAAGTTGTGATTCATAGCTCTACATACTTTATATGTTTCACACCTTCAGAGTTGACAGGCAGATTTTTGTCTTCCCGCTACGTCTTAATTTTCCTTCACCGTGCTTTATGATGACGCTGAAGGTGGAGATAATGATGGTGTTGGTACCAACACTGTTGGTGGCTCTGATGGCAGGAAGCAGAAAACTGCTGCATATAATAACTCAGTCCCCATGTCTATTACTGCTGGCAATCCACAGTTTATTGTACAACAGGGACAAAGCCCTCTTCATCTAGCACTGCCTGTTGTGCGCAGAGCAGGGGAATTTCCAAACGATTACTTTCACAGGACCATGGCATCAGAGAACACTAACACAACAGAAATTTGAGTATATGCTAAACATCAGAACTACAGCACAGTGGCTGAGCACAATTGAGGTTTAGTCATAAATTTGTCAGCGGCCCGTCCGACTGCCATGCCCACCAGATTACCCAGTTGTGGGATTTAGATTCTTGAACTTGAACTTGAAATTCCACGCTTGCCTTAACTTTCCTCAGCAGTGCCAGTCCTTGAGTGCTTTCAGCAGGAACTCAGGTTAACTCCATCAAATAATTGCTTTTAAAAAAAACGGCTTTCTTTTATGAGCTATGGGTTTATTTATGACACAAACAATCCAGCAGTGTGTTGTGGGTTGAGATGTTATCAAGTGGAACTTTTATTTAGGCTAATAGAAATGACCTCAGCAGTCGTACCCCTGTGTTTCCAAATTCCCAGCAAATTGATGTCCTTGAAAATACATTCCCTGTAATAATTGAATCATCAAGCATCAGTTATCTGCTACAGCAAGACTATTTTAGTTGGACTAATTGAATTTGAAGGTGTTGTTGGCAGTGCATGGACTAGAAGGGCTTGGCTTCTGCATCGGCTTTTGTGATAAAATTATCCCAGCTCAGCAGTATCGTACACAGAGTGGGAGTAATGGTGCATGCTTGCTAACCATCCACGACATTCGATGCTACCCATGCCAGCCACAGAGCACAGGAAGATGGCTGATGATTAGGATGATTTATGTACATACTAAAATTAAACACTTTAATTCTTTATGATTTACCGTCTACTGTATGTGAAAATTAGTGTTCAGCCTGTGCACCAGGTGGCCCACGCTACCTTTATGTGTAAGGAGTTGACAGTCTGAATTCTGTGTGCTGAGCGCCTGAGGCTCCACAACAGGGAAATTGCATTCTGATCCGGTCCACTCCTCTGTGTGTCAGTGTTACACAACAGACTATTGTGTCTGGCATTTGCATTAGGGCCATGAAATTCAGCCCACTGGCTTTCACTATGTAGCGCGATGAGACAACAGTAGGAGTTCTAGCTTATCTGTTGCCATGCTACTGCAACATCACATTCACACTGGCTCTTCAAAGCTACTCCTCAGCCCTTTTATTGAAATGCATCACAAGAAAGAGGCGCGTGTAGCTACAAGACGACCTATTTACTTTCCTTTGGTGTGTAGATTTGACATGACTTTTAAGAACCACAAGACAGAGAATTAGAGTAGCAACAACCTTGACGTGACATGACAATCTGATGGACATGATACATAATCGCTGACTTTAGAGGCAGCAAGTGTTGAGTACGAGGTGCGTAACGTGCCTGCTATTGTGTGGTCGTATGTGAACTAGTCCTCTGTGTATCCGTCATTATGGGCAGTGAATCAAGCAAGCAGGCAGGGGCTGTTGAGAAAAGCCCCCGTGGGAATGAGGCCTTGTCCTGTCACTACCAGGAGGGACGACCAGATAATAATGGAGACATCATGAGGGCCTTGAGATAGGCTTTCCTTTTCAGCGTGGAAGGTGGTAGGAATTTGCCATTTCTTATAACAACAGGCTCACAGCCATTGATTGGTCCATGACCTATCTTAAAAAAAAAAAAGACTTTAACTGCTCTTGTTGAAGAAAAACTGGAACCAGTACTGTTTGTAACAATGAAAAAAGCTCTATTGTGCTTCTGAAAAGAGATGACTGACCTATTTTAGCAATACCTGACATCAGACGAGACACAGTGGAAGAAGTTCACATGAAACCTGCAATAATTTAGCTTTTTATCTACGTGACAACAGATGAATAGCATTTTGAAGTATTCTGATCTCATGGAGGATGATTCATTGTTGATATGAGCACAGAATCAGCAGACCTTTATGTAAAGAAGTGCTGATGCTTTCAAAGCATGAGATAAAACAATTATATGCTGCCATTAGGAGGTATTTATTTTTCAGTATTTCTTGCAGCTTCAGTTCCCTCTGGCATTGATCACAGATTACTTTTGACAGTCACGTGTGAAACTCTCAAAGACATTTCCAGAAATTGGCTTTCAAACACATGTCCAAAAATTAAGTTTAGGAGATGACTGTAGCCCAGTGGAGCTCTGAAAAAAATATGTTCTATCAATATGTTGAGTTTTAGTTTTCCACTGCAGCCTCCGAGCCTTTAATAGCCTTGGCTTTATTAACAGAGGGGAGACTGGAATATTGAACACAGAGCGGAGAGAGTAACATCAACAATCTGCAGTGTTTACTAGGTTGGACCTTCATGTCTCCTTCATAATTCAGTCGAGCTGACAGTTGTAGAGTAACTTTTCTATGTTTCGCTCTCAACAGAATTAGCAAAATCACTTTACTTTGGAAACTACATCCAGTCTTGCAATGCTGCAAATATATTTTACATTTGTTACCAACTGCTGGCAAGGAGTTTAAAATATAATAGCTTTGTCGCGCTCTCACAAGTGCATTTGGGTTCACTGTCAAATCCAAGCCAATTTAGGATCCTTTTGAACAGTTGATGGAGTCCACATTAGAAATACAACAGCAGCTGCTCAGTGACCACAACAGTTTGGTATTCATACAGTGCCAATGCAGGCAGGACGCTGGTCTCATCCTGCAATGTGTCTCTGGAAATGTTGTTTGGATGTGTTTTTGTGACAGAAAGCCTCAAGCAAAACATTGTCAAATGACTTGAAAAAATGTTCCTTTTATAATAGCGTAGTCTTTCTTCTCTTTTGAGAGCGTTTCTGGTTTTATTTTTGAAAAAGCTTTCAACCAGCATGTCCAGAACTATTGTGATTTATGGGGACTAGTGTTCCCACCATGTATGTTGCTTCAAGAACATGCCATTGAGAAGTGACATTAGTGAGCTTTCTTTGTCCTCAGCGGTGTTAGATTTTGTTTTTCAAGTTGACCTCAGCACCATCAATTACTCAAGGAGCATCTGCCCTGACAGTGTTATATCTCCTCTTGTCTGCAGAGAAGCCAATGCCGCAGGGTCCCCCAGGTGGTGTTATCGGGATCCTTGGAGGTGTTGTTGCCATTGGACTCATCATCGGCGTGGCTGTTACTGTTTTCATGGTCCATCGGCGGCAGCAGAAGACCCGCACTGAGACAGATAATGACCTGTGAGTACCAAGCCTCTGCCAGAGAATATTGCAGGGCGCTGGACAGGTGGTAAGATTAGGTGTACACTCTTGTCACCCCATGAGAGAAAACCACTTTGAAAAGAACAAAACACTTTTTATGTGAGAGTTAATGTGTTCAGAGGCAGAAGAACACATGGCAAACAGCACATTACCTCCATGGCATTCATTTTGAGAGCCAATGATTGTCTTTCATATAGGTCAGTTTAAGAAAAATAATCTAATTGTAACTAAAATTTTAAAAGTTTATCTTTGTTCAATATAGCAGACAGAGTTAAATAATTATCATTAACGCAGCAGCTATTAAGCTTTTGCTTGATTGTAATGTTAGCCATAGTGAGCCCATTTCCCATTAAAGACTATTGTTTTAATCAGGACTGATTGCAGGAACATGTACTGCCGTCTCTTCTTGGGAGAGCATCACCTCTGTTATAGGAACTGATTTTCTGGTGATTCTCGAGCGTGGAGCTGATCCAGAGGTTCGGCTGGTTCAAAATGTGATTTGGAGAAACGGCCGTGGAATTATGCAAATGGATTTTTATTTGAACAGTAACTAGCAGATCTAAGATCTGAGGACGGTTTGGAAAGACCTAAAATGCCATGCAGTTCAGCATGGAATAAAGATGCAAATACTGATCTTATGATCTGGCAACGTTTGCACAGTAGGTCGTTTAAATTGAAATATTACAGATCAGAATGTGGTTTAGAACAATGAATGAAGCCAGGCGGATTGTTGTTAGATGTAGATTCAGTCTACATTTCCTGCTGCCCCCTTCTCCTCCGGCAAAGTAGGGCCAGGTAATTTTTGTTCTCCCTGCAAACAGGGGCCATGACAATTTTGAGCATTGCCAGCTGCTCCTCGTCCACAGAGGGGAAAACAAAAGTTGCACGGGATGCAGCTGAGAGAACAAGAAGCAACAGAGCTGTGAAAATCTAAAATATCTTTTTGTGCTATTCCGAAGGTGATAAAAGTCTCTTCCATCTGTTTAGGAAGACTTGTATAAAATCTGTTTTCACTGGAGGAGGAAATTGCTAATTGCCTTTGTCTAAAGCACCTGGCCACGACAGATAGCGCGGCGGTTGCCAGGGTTTCCATGATGCTCTTGGCTATAATGGATATACAAGATGTAAACCACATTCCCATGGGAATGATGCTGCTGTGTGCAGGGGTTGGCTACCTTCCTTCCTGGGAATACAACCAAAACAACTGAGGTTGGGGGTGTACAGAATCTGGCTGAGGGTACACATGAGCCTTTAATCAACTCACATGATGAGATTACAATGCTTATTTTAGAGGTTCCTCCTCCAGAATCTTTTAATTGAGTTGATGTTCAAAGCAGTAGTAGTACATCAAGCATCAACAAGCCGCTGTGCCAGGTTTTTGCCCCCGCAACTCTGCCTGCTGCTACATGGTGCTCTGCGGTGGCTGCAGGTCCACTGAGACCAAGAAACCACACTGCTTCTACCTCTCAGGAATGCTTTTCAAGACAAATTAAGCACACAGACTCTTACTTCTCCCATTGCTTTCTGTCTCTTTTTCCCTCCCTGCTAATCTATCTTTCTCTCTCACTCTCATGCCAAAGTAACTGCTCTCTGTTTCCCACTCCCCTCCCTCAGCATTGCTGTTGCTGCTGTTGCTGATAGTTGTGTGACACAGGCTCCAGAGAAGCCAGAGTCCCCCACAAGGAAAGTAGAGGCACCTGACCCCAGTCTATACCCTGCTGAACCCTGTCCTCCTGGAACCTCTATTCTGTTGCCTGCATGTAACGGTGGCCTGCAAGTGACATACTTGAGCACACCATTATGAGCCCTCAAATCAGCCAATGTTCATCCACGTGACTATTTCATCACCCCAAAAGAAAATCTGGCATTGAAGGATTTCTATTTTCTGATTTCCTTCTTGATAGCAGTCAACAAATTGAGACGTTTGAAGTAAAATCTAAATATTTCCATTTTTGGTGCGTGAACACTCCAGCTCCATCGCACAATGGAGATGCAGTTTGATAAACTACGAATGAAATTTAAGCTACATGAAAACAGTGCCAAGATAAATCAAACTTAATTAAAAGTAAAGATAAAACATCCAGCTCCACTTAGAGTTTAATCAGATACTGGGAGCTCGGACAGAAGATGTTTTGACAAGAACATACATATCAAATTGTTAATCACAGGGAAATCTGTAAGCTTGTTTAGGCTTTGTTTTCCATAATCACCACATAAGCTGAAACTCAATGATAATGTCTTTGTTAACAGACCACATTGTGCAACATTTCTCCTCCGCCTCTTGCTCTTTTCCCTCTTTTTGTGTGCATGACTGTCGTCAAATATGCATGACAAGCGTTATAGTCGTGTCAGTGCTGTGTAAGTGTTGTTATGGTTTCCTACTTGTAGCTCGGCATGTATTGCTTAATATAGTGAAATGTGATTCAAAGCTTTGATTGTCCAGATGAATATTTATTTCTGTTTTCCTGTTGTTTGTCATCAAACATGTTAAGTGTCTTATGAAGAAGTTGTTTACTTTCTTTGAAATGTCTAATTATGTGAATGCAGATACGTTGCAAGTGAATGTGTGCGGTTTATATCAATGTAGAAAACCAATGCAAGAGATTTATAGTTTTATATGAGTGTCTGTTGTCAGGGTAGAGGTGAAGCATTTAGCCAGACTGTTTAATTCTGCATGTTGATGAGCCGTTAATCAAGCCTGGGCATTTGATAACATGCCTGACTGCACTGCCAGTCACGCCTCTGTTTGCCCTCACAAAGCAGCACATGATGTGACTCAAAATTGGTCAATCCTAATAAATCACTGGCCCTTTAGAGGCTGCACTGGCACAACAGTCAACTGATTATCAAAATAGATGGGCATTGTCAAAAGCGATGTTCTTAGAATAATGTGTTCATCGCTCGGTCTTTTGCCGGTGCATGATGTATGACCTCCAAAATGCCGGAAAGCAGTGCCAATCGTGGCGCCGTTCCCCTGCAAAATGAATTCACCCGCTAGTGTTCCTGACATGCAGCTGGTGTTGACACAGTTGCACATACTCGCTGGTATAAATCACTTTGATGCCAACTTCCTGGCCATATTTACCAGAACATTTGAAAAGAATCATGCAGATGTTAATTTATGAACTGGATGTCAATGTCACCAAACAAGAGCCCTTTTTTTTTTCTCAAGCATGGGTACACATCCTTCCGTCACTGAGACTGGAAATCGTTTTCCACGACTAAAATATAGCACCATTGTGAATTTGAAGGACACTTGAAATTACTAATAGTCTCTACAGTACAGTCTAAAATGCGATGTTGCAGTTAATAAAAACTGATGTCTGCTTTTTTATAGTACAAATTGAAGGCTCAGACTGGCAGAAGTGATTTGTAGAGACATGATTTGTTCTTGTGTACCCTTTGATTTATAAACTGGTCACCAGTGCTTCTTTACCATTGCTGTTTGGAGACCCTTCAAATGTGATAAGTGGTACACCTTCAAGCGTTAGGCTGTGACCAAAGTAGGATTGTTTTTCTTGTCTTTCTCAGTCATTCAACATGGACTCTTATTGTACTGGCTGTGAATCTGAATCATTCACTGTTGTTGTTTAAGAGTAAAAATGGTGCTTGATTTCTCTGTACAGGATGTTATATATGCAGTACAACTGTCTATAACTCTCTTTTATTTTCATGGTCTTTTGTATAACAGTGTGTGTCATCTACAGTAGTATCAATGCCTAAGGTGTCGAAAGGTTTGGAAACTGGCCTTGTGTGTATAATTGTAAAGTTAAATGTTCTATTGAGCTAAAATCTCCCTCCAACAACGGACACCGTTTTTGATAAACTTGTCAAAGAACAAAAACAGAAGTCATTTTGTTTCATTCTTGTTTGGTTTTTTCTTCTCTTGTGAGAAAAGCAGAAAAAAAAGGCCTAAGCTCTGCAGAGTAATTGTTGTCCGCCTATTGAAAAGATCGGAGTGAGGCAAAGCATGAAAGTAATTGCCTCCTAAAGATCAAATCACATTTATCCCGTCTTGCAATTAAAAGTATCATTAGCATTTAAATTGCCAAATAAGATTGTGATCAACAGAAATCAATGAGAGCACCAAGGATCAGCTCAAACACTTCACATTGTTTTCCACAAGCAGAGCTGTGGTCATACGGCAGCTGTTTAATCCAAATGCTTCTGGGAATGCAACACTTCACTTTTCTCTCACATGCTGCAGACACGCTGTCGCACTGAGGGATATCTTAACTCTGATTATCAGCGGCGCAAAAAAAAAAAGGAGAGAAAAACGCCTCATTGTTGCAAACATTTCTAATAGAAAGGTCACTTTTTGAGAGTGCATTGTAAAAGTAATTTTCTTTGCTGTAAATCTTCCCTCACAGATTACTCTTCTCAGTTTAAGGATTAGTTATGTTTTCTCCTCGCTATCCCCCTTAAATCTCCCCTTAAGCTGCCCTGAGCCTTTTGTAGCCAGCAGAGCGAGGAGGAGAGAGGTCTTCAAGGTGGATGTCTGAGTAGGAAACAGTGCAAACTTGAATGTAGTTTATGGTTCCCTGCCCAGTGCTTTCTGCTCCCCACAGGCTTGTGGTGCTTGTCAGCTTTCATTAGTGTCTGCATCTCCCAGAGCCCACATGCAACCTGCATCATATTCAGCTCTGAGAGAGTCTGTGTGTAATCACACAGCAGAGATGCTCACGAAGTGGTCAAGCTGATAGGACCATCATCGTCTCTGGCTAATGGCGGAGCGTGCTAACACTATAGATGCAGATTTGCAAGAGTGTGATGCATCGGTTGGGAAATACAGAATCCGAAATCCAAAAGTATAATTATAATAAGCCTTTACTCACACAACCTACGAAGCCATACTTTAACTGTCTTGCACATTATGGTGTTTGTTCCTAGTGGCAATTTCAGCCAGTAAAAAGGTTACATCTCCACAGTTGGTCGCTCAGAAATGTTAAACCAATAAAAGAAGCTGCATAAATTAATCAACAAGATGCAAGAAGAAAGAAAAATTATATATTTATATTTAAGATCAAAGGCTAATCTTATTTAGTTTGATAGCAAGCTTCTTATAGGGGGAAAAGGTCTTTTAATTATTTAGCAGGAGCTTTGTGTTATTGTGAAGAAAAATGCATTCACCTGCAAGCAAGCAAACAGTTCGTTAACTGACTCAACAGCTGCCACTGTGGAGCTTTTTGTAATGAATCATTCAAACAATAAAAACATTTCAATCCAGCTTCAATTAGTTTGTCACATGTATAGGACTTAGTAGTTGTGCTTTGTACAACTAGGTTCTCACTTTGCATGTGTGCAGCAGCTCAGTCTGTGCTACATTCTTATTTCAACCTTGGCAAGTTTCATGTCGCCACAACAGGGAGAAATTGTTAAATAAAAAATAAGAAAACCATACAAGTTGGAATAACCTGGACTTTTCCTTCACGCCCTTTACGATGCTAAATGTGTTTGATTTTCTGTTGATGGACAGTTCAGTGATCAGATGATATGATGATAAAACTAACCCAAATTATGCATGTTTGATGCAATTTCAAAACAAAAACAGTCTCTAATCTTAAAAAAAACATTTAGCCTTTCAGTAATCAGGTTTAATTGGAGGTAAGTTTCACAGTGGTGCATGTGTTCTACTATTATCTCTAAGTGTTTGCCAAAGGAATACATTTTAAACGCACTTCCTGCCACAAGCCCTGCACATTAATGGTATCTATACTAACATCAACACTATCTGTAAAACAAAATGGCACTTTATAATGTTGATCAGCACAGTATATCTCTGCTGGGACACAGTCGAGTGACTGAGCACACAGATACTGTATGTTTGTCATTGTTCACGTGTGCCTGAGCACACAGCTGTACTGTATGTTTGTGCACTCTGCACACACGGTGCTTCATCAAACACCGATGTTACTTTTCGCTCTGTTTTCTCGCTATTGTGTCAACGAGCAGTGACAGTCTATACACTGACAGTCTCCTGAGGCTGCTGCTTGTGTGTAATGTGATTACAAATGCAGCTGAATTCAATCAAGAAAAGGAAGGTTTGACAGGGACAAAGTGGTTGCTGTGGGGTAGTAGTCATGAGATGAGGGAGTTTCTTCATGTTTGGTCACCATTAATAAACCCAGTCTGCATACGGGGACCCCAGCACATTACCTATTTGAATAGATTCCGTCACACAGTGTGCAATGAAATGCAATATCCATGAGTCCCACGGGATCAAATGTAAGTTGAAAAATGCAGCCGAATCTGAATGCAAATGCTGCATCATACATAAACATAGTTTGATTTCATCCTGCTTGAATAAATCTGTTGCAGCGTCAGGATGTGCAACTGATTTGTCTTAAAACAGAGTAAATATTGTATCAAATGTTAGGTTACCACCTTTCTTTTTAATAAAATGACAATTACATCAGTGGATGAGGTGTTCATTAGCTTTGTGCCTCAGCAAATTGAAGTCACGACTTGGCGTCTCAGCGTATGCACAGGGCAGACAGAGGCTGAAAATTACATTTTGTCTCATACATTTCTTGAAAGCAAATGACCTTGTCAGCTATCACAAGTTCTCACCTGTATCACAATCCAGTCAATCATGAGCAAGGGCTTACAATACTTAATAATGAGCACGCCACTGTACCTGTGGAAACCACATTTCCACAAACTCCTAATTATCTGTCTCAGAGAAAATGGATGCTTCCACTGTGAAGGCTCTGCGATTGAAGAGGTTATTGTAGACGGGGGAGTGTGCTGCACTCTGTCTCTCTGTGCGTTTGCTGTTCCTCTATGCTGCAGGCAGGCTGAAGAGTGTGCCACATGAATCTGGCAGTGGCACGGCAGCCCTGTCTGGAGACAAGGTGATACGGACTGGAAATAATGAGCGTGAAAGAAAGAGTTAAGAGGTGCACTCATGCACAAATTTTCTGCACATTAAAACGCCAGCTTGGCCTTGCAGAAAGGTCATGTTATTCAATAAGGACGTGAACCAGTGCAAATGGGAAGCGGGAGGAGCTGGAGATAATGCATGTAGGTACACAGCTCAGTGTCTGTGCTCCACTTCATTATCTTTGATCACTCCTGATATCATGTCAGAATACAGCAGATGACATCTGACTACCAGCATGTCTGAGAATAGGGCTTTTCTTTGTTACGATTCTGTAGCAGCAACCCTTCTGCTTCCTTGTTTGAAATAATTATCCGGATGCACTTCAAACAATTTCAACATCAAGCTTTCATTTACCGCTGTCTTCCCTATTCACAGTTTAATGTTACACTTTATTATCATGTCAGCGACTGTGTGCCGGAGTGGCCTTTATCTCCAGTGGAAATTTTCGTTGCTGATTTGAAGAAAATAGTTGTTATTGTTCCGCTAATGGCAGCATACAAATGAGCGAAGGCATTCAGTTGTTGAGGCTTTGTTCTTCCCCAGGTGTGTCAACAGAGGCGCGGGGTGAGTGCCTTGGGATTAGAGCATGTTAGTACCAGGGATCTAGGGAAAGGTGGAGGGCAGGAAGAAGCCGCCTGCTGAGTTCTCTGAGTCACAGCTCAGGACGACATGTCAAACAAACAGTCGCTGCACAGTAGGCAGGGTGTTTGTCCACGTGGCACTCTGGATGAGGCTCAATCCACCCTGAGGACTTGACTCACACATGCCCTTCTCCCTGCCCCCTATACCCCCTCCATCCCCATCTCCTCACCTCAGTGTCCAATTACAGCCCACTCTCATTAGCACAGTCTCTCTCCAGCGAGAGCCTTTGAAAGGGCAGGGGGAATGGCTGCCGTCGCAACAAAGCCACCAACACGAGATCTATCAAAATCCAAGGAAAGAGTGAAAAAGGCAAGTGCAGGCAGGACTTCTCATTATAGAGTGCTGTAGAAGGTGAGGGACATAAAGAGCGGCGATCCCTTACTGTGCTGAGTGTCATGTTATCTTTTCACTCTCTTAACAGGACTGACCTCCCACCCGCCCACAAACCAGCCCCTCCCCCACCCAAAAAGAAGAACAGTGACATGAAGGGACACTTGACATCTGATGACATCCAGGTAAGATAGTCCCTTCTCACTTTTTCTTATTCTCTCTGGCTGTTCTGACGCCAATTCCTTCCCAGACTTCTGTCTCAAGCTTCTGTCATTGTGCAGCTTTTTGAAATGTTTCCAATTCAAGCCCAAATTTATTACAAAGTTTACACCAACCATGTGAGAACATTCACAATTACAAACTCAGTTACTGTAGAAGAGCCATTAAAGTGCCGCAGCTTTATTGTGTTGTTATTCATAACATTTTGTCCATGTGTAGGAGGTCATCGTATTTATGGCTGCGGTGTAAAATGTCAGTTTAGTGACAGAAGGGTTTTCTCGTCTTACAAAGCCGAGTGTGTCTTGTCCTCTTCTCTGAACTGTCACATTCCAGTTACAGTACAATTAGCTGAGAGTGCTGGAATATCCAAATATCGTAATCTAGTAACAAGTAGCGTAATTAAAGGTTGGATGCTAATTAATTTCTTTGTTGATGAGTAAAGAACAGTAAGTGGATCATTTTACACATAAAAAATGATCTTGAGCTGCTGAATACGTTTTTAAAGGTTCTTAGTTTGTAATGGAAGAAGTTTATAATTGTCAGGTCACTACTGTAGTAGATTTGGTACCAGCTACTGTTATTTCCCATGGGTTACTTGCAGCATTGGTCTGCATGTACTGTACGTCTCTAAGTAGTACATACAATGTATGTAGCAGCTCCATTTCACAGCATTTGTTTTTTTTTTTTAACCAGACACTTGTTCTGATCATTTGAATGAACAGTTTAATTATTAATCAGAGACAAACTGAAATGTCAACACTGAGTGGATTAGTCGGGAGAATCTCCTGATTTTCTCAGATCATTGATGTGGGGCGAAGACCCTGTCGGTAGAAATATTTGGAAAAGAAACTCTCATTCTAACCAGTTTCAAGTGCAAAGTGTGTTCAAATTAAAAAAGGTGAACTGAGAATTCTCTAAATATGCGAGAATGCATATTAACAAACAGTAGATTTTTTAACTTTGTTGTTGACACAGTGTCACACACAAACATAAATAGGAGCTGGATGGTGGTGAAAAACATTTTAAAACATAAAATGCCAACTGTATTTTAATGTTACAAAATTTTCTGTATAGTTGAATTTAATTGATTTCTTGTATAAACAACATACTGTAAAGATTTGAATCTGCAAATGTGTCGAAGGTAATGTGGCAACAGTAATCCCTTTGCACAACCCTACCAGGGAGTGCTGCCAAAATTGCAAAATGATTACACTACCGCAAACCTGACGCACACCTCTTGAGTTGCCACAGGTCAAAAAATTATTCCCTCTGAATCAGAAACATCTGCACAGTCTTGGTGATTGGCATTAGGTCTGTGGGATTTATAACATAATAATTAAAACACACAACAATATTCCATCATCAAGTTTGCACGTGAACACATATTTACATTACCATCAGGAAATGCCTGGACTTTCCTGCTTTTGCATCACCCTTCCCAGTGGCCGCTCAACCAGAGTGTGGTCTGTTCACATCAAAGGCTGGAGACAGTTGTGCACATGAGTCTGCAGAGGTCACACTGAGCTGGCTGAGACCTTTAGTGTTATCAAGGACTACAGTACAAAATAATTGGGCATTCCAAATGGGACAGATAAAGCAGAAAAAAGAATTATTAGAGTGTGAATAATTGAAGATTCACCTAACAACTGAGCTGCCCATCGTGTATCAGCACTGCTGAGATTTTAAATCCAACTTTACGATGGTCTTTATAGCTCCAATGTCAAACTCTTGGGCATCTGGGCAGGTAAAGTAATGGAGAGAAGTCAAAGTAATGTGTTCCCCTTCCTACACAACCACTGCAGAGGAGTACTTGAGCAAGCCAGACTCACTGGTGATTAGTATAAAGATGAGACTATAACAGACACTTTACAGGATGTGATGTGTTGAGTTTTATGGCCATAGATGTCTTAAAAGAAGCTGCATGCTCAGCAAGCAATCTGAAAAACTGCAGCACAAGTATGTAACATAAAAAAAAACATCACAGCAGGCTCGTGACACGCAGTAATTGGTAAAGAATGCACGGTGTGATTTCTTGCTGTTTAAGAATGAGGAGAAGAAAGTGCAGAAGCATGAGGCTGTTACACAGGTTGGAATGTGCAGAAGAAAACATCTGCATAAACAGACTGAGACATTTTAAAAGTTCAAGTTTTCCGGTGCCTTTGTATTTTTTTGTGTGTGCATCAGGTCGTGGAGTCACCTGAAACATTTGTTCCAATGGCAGAAACAGTTATAAGGATTTAAAAAAACCAAAACATTGTTCTAAGAATTATGTGAGCTGCAACTTTAAATTAGAAATCAGGTAGGGGTGTCTTTAGTCCCACCTTCCTCCCTTCAGCTAGACAAGCCCCTGCCACAAAGCCTGTCAATCATCTTGATAAGCTGTCTTTTTAAATGACACTGAGATAATCAGCATCTGTAGCGCTAGAGCCACCAGGCAATTTGGAATAATAACACCGTTCTATTTATTGTTCTCTATATTTGTGAAGTGCTGCAGGTTTAACTTTGCTAAGCTTCCTTCTCTTACTTTATGTGGCGGCACAGTCAACATTACATTTACTATTGCACAGTTAGCATTGATTACACACACACACACACACAAGAGCAGCTGCAAGCCGGTTACTTAGCTTTTCCGATTCAAATCTTAATAGTAACGCATATAAAGAAATAGCTCCAAGGTTTTTTAATAACTTCAAATTCCCAAAATGTTATTTTCTTAATGCTTATAATGTTTTTCTTCTGTAGCTGTTAGACCCTCCGCTCATCTCTGGCCACTTCTCTCACTTGTACATCAATGAAAAGCCAATTTCAGGAGGGTTATATGTTCATTAGACAGATAGATAATGTGGTAATGCAGTGTATCCTGTTACTGAAATTGGAAACTGAAAAAGTGCTTTATATCCAAATCGGTTGTTACTAACAGTTTTAGATCATTTTGTATATCTGATTGTTTTTTACTCGGTTGCCTTTGATCATAGGACCTCTAGGTGACCTAACTGGCCTGAAGAAATTGGTGGCATCACGGTTTTATCATTGCCCATTGCACAGAGTAAATTGGCAGCCCAGCTAAAGCATAAACATCTGCGCTTGCTACATCACAAGCAGTCTGTGTATGTTGCCGCGAGATGGACTCTGAGAGCCAAACAGATGACAAACATCCAGGAGATGTCTTTATGCTCTGAACAAACGCTTCCTCCAGCTAATTGCATATGAAGTCTTGTGCTCATCTCACCACTCAGCCATTAAATTCTTCGTCTTTTGATGTAACATGAATGGAAAAGCTCACACCAACCAAGTGCATATTGACTGGCACTCAACTGCTATTTCTGACTGTGAGAAAAATGGGGATCAAACAACATTTGGCACATTTTTGATTCCTCAAATTGCACAGCACAAAGGTGTGGAGGGGAAACGCATTGTTCAGCATCTATTATGTGAATCTCTTTAACTTTATTGTTTCTTGTTCTTTCATTCACTTTTATTTCTTTTAATTATGGAAATGTCTGACAAATGTTTAATGAAGGTTTTGTGAGCTTTCGTTTGTCACTAGACAATTAATTAATTCCTTCACGTCATGTCAGTTGTAGAGCCTGTTGTGAATATCACACCTTAAAAACCCCTTAAAAGGTACTTTACTGTCAGCGGTGTCAAACTTGGCCTTGTGATTATCACAGAGTTTGACAGATAAATTAGGAGCACGCTGTGGGGAAAGTGTAAGACCGGTGACCTGTTGAGAAGAAAAACCATGGAGGAGCACTTTGCCTCCCCTGATCTCCTAATACGCTGCTTCCGTTTTTCTGCAGGAAATCAACAGTCGAACCTTTTATTTCAAAATGGGAACTTTAAAATAAATATGACTTTGCCTGCAACAAGTCTGCTGAATATTAAAACATAATAAAGTAGCCTGTCAGGAATATTATCTTCTCTTTTATTTGTCAGAATTTTAAAATCATATTTAGTGGATTAAATGTGAATGTGCACAAAAAGTCCATTAAATAAAGTGGCAACGTTATCGTCTTGTGTATTATATTGTGATCTTTGAACATTTTCCTGTGCATTTAGTGCACTGTGGTATAAAGATCATCTGAAGACATCATTTACACTTTGAACACAAGCATCTCATTGTAGTTTATGTAGTTTAGTGCTGCTGTTTGCTGCAGTGCTCCACTCTTTTACTGAAATGGTTGCCCTTTTAGAAGAGCATCTCTTATTGTTCTACAGAGAGTAAATAATAAACATTTGACACATTAAAGACTCAGAGTCTTCTTTTTAAATTTGAAATTTCTGTCTCACACTATGTGCACTCCAGTGTTTAATCCTCAAACACTGAGATATTCCTCCAGACTATGACAAAGCTACAGTAAAAGACACAAACACAGAAAATCTCCATTCAGAGATATTGTTGCTGTGAGATGACTCCACGTTTAAACATTTCAGTTCAGCCACAGCAAATGATTTAAAGAACCCTGCAGAGTAAACATCAGTGTGGGGTTTTACTTCAAGACAGAGTTGAGTTTGTAATTCTGTTGAAAGTGGTTCATGTTTTTATTTTTGTCATATTGTAAAAGAAGGAAGCACAATATTTTTCTATTTAGAATAACATATACTATCAAGCTGTGTGAATTCAGTGTCACAGCAACGTGTCTAATTATTAAGAGCTGTAATTAATCTACAGCTTGTTTCACCTTCATCTATGAAAGCAATGCCCTGCACTTCTGTTCTTCAGTAGCTGTGTAGACCAGCTACCTCTTGCAGCTTCACAGTCGTTTCTATTTCAGACGTTTGCATCATACCTTTGTGTGATATGGAAGTGATTAATTTGACAAAATAACTTTGATTCACGTATAGTGTAGAGTTCAGCAGAGCAGCTAAAGTTCAAACCACTGTCAAGCTGTGTTCCCTGGCAGATTTCAGATCTCATTGCTGCTCATTGTTACTTAAAAACAAATGTGCGCAAAATAAGAAAATAAAAACATTCAGCATAATACTCTGCTGCTGATATATGCAGTAAATGTTGCAGTCATCAGCTGGCTTTGAAGCTGCTGAACATGAAGCGGCAGTATATAATAGCTGTTGTGCCTGGTTTGTGGAATTATGGAGCTCATTGTGAGTCTTGCTGAGCTCTTGGTGTTTTCTGTAGGTGGTTCATCTCGACAAGGAGGAGGAAATGCAGAAGCTTCCTCTTCAGCCTCCTTATTACGACATGGCGCCCTCTGAGTCGACCCCCTTCACTGATAAGCTGGTGAGTAGTGATACCATGAGCCGGTTCAAATGAGCTTTTCTATGAAGAGGTCATCCACAGCAGCTGCCTTCAGGCAGTGGTCATTTCTGGTGAAAGGGGAAAATGCTTGGAAGAATTTGAGAATTGACTTAAATGCAGTGCTGCGGTGCCTCCAGAATTTCATTTAAGAGCTTAGAGCAGAGCTGCGTCCCTGTTTGTTTGTCTGGTGTTAAAGGAGAAACCTTTGTAACAAGCTGACCTGTAAATCCACTGGTTGCTTTCCTTAAGCTCCTTATCTCGTCATTTACATCAGCACCGCACACCTTCTACCTAAAGCTGGGCTGGCCAATGTCCTCTCTCTGTCTGTGAACTATTTCATGTTCAGACCCCAACACTCAAAGCCGCTCTGTCCTCCACCTCACATCCACTCCAATTCCTCTAATCTGCTGTAATTGCTTGTGTGTTTGCATGGCAACCATGTGCAGATAAATGGTGGTGTGATGCTACGTACAGTACATAATCATTCCCGAGTGTTAACTGTTCTTGTATCAGATGCCTTGCTGATGGTGGTGAGTCTCCCTCTGTGTTTCAGATGCTTGAGTGCTTCTGGGGTTTGGCTTGCTTTGTTTGAACTTTGGGTAAAAGAATAAAACAGTTTCAGACGATGTGTGTGTGCATATGTAAGCCTGTGTGTGTGTGTGTGTGTGTGTGTGTGTGTGTGTGTTGAAAATCTGTGTTGAAAGTTTATATTGATGTTTATCGTATCACTTGCTGGAGGAGCCATACGATAGCTAACATGAACAATCTGCTTTAAACTAGTATTACCATTGCTGCCGTACCTGCATTGCTGAAGATGGTAAGATGTGTCATGTCGCCTGCGAACAAACATCTGCTGCTGGTGTAGATGGCAAAGTGCAACTTGCAGAAAGATGATGTGCAGTAACTGATGACAATATCATGTGGGTGTTAATTTGGATTCTAGCATCTGCTGCACTATGCACCTTCATACTCAGTAAAATTGCAGAGCTTAGTAAAATCTGCTTATTTTCTTATATCATTTACATCAGCCAAATGGAGTAATTAGATCAATTTGTCATTTCTAAATAACACATTCACAACTATCTCAGAAATTCTAATTATGATTATTTATATTTCTTATTGTTAACAAATGCCATGAAAATACACAAAACCCAACAATAATTCTAATAAAAGGTTTGTCTGTGAATCTAAAGCTCCTCCACTGCACGATAGAGCTCTGCTGTTGTCCAGAAACTATTATAGCAATAAGCCTCAACACAGCACTACTATAGGTGACATGTTCCTTCATTACCACACATCAGAGTCACTGCAGTTTGTTATGAGTGAACTGAAACTGTTCTGCTGCCAGAAATGCTGGCGTGCTAAAATTAATGCACCACTGAATATAGTCTGCAACAAATGTGCTATTTTTTCTGGTCTTCAGAAACAAAAGCTTAAAACTACAGTTTCAAACATTTGAGGCTGAGATCTACAGACTTTGTAGGTGGTCACAGTGGTGCAACAAGCTGGAGGGGTGTGGAAGAGGAGCATTTTCAAATTAGACTTTCTGCTGCTCACATGGCTCTAAACGTCTGATACTGAGAGAAGACTACAGGTAAACTGTGGAGAAACACTGTGCAGAGGGTTAATACTCACTGTAACATCATTAACCTGCTTAAATGTGATCCACAGCACAAAGGTCCAACAGTATGCACACTACAGTATGTCTGTGTGCCCTCAACTCAAATCATGCAGTAATCAGTTATTTAGTGGGATTAACACAAGATAAATCTAAACTCTGCTGATCCTGGAAAATCCAGGTGTTTTATTGGTTTCAGCTATAAATCCAGATGTTTCCTGCTGGATAAACAGCTGTCAAAAACACCTCACTGGACTCTAAATGTTGTGAGTGAGTGACCTGCTGAGGCACGAAAGTTTCAGTTTTAACTCTTTATAATATTCATGAGATTTGATAAATATTCACATTCCTATTCATAAAATATAACCCAAAAATACAAATTATTCTTTCTGCAATTTAACCTGAGGAACTTAAATGTCCAGAAGTGGCTCTGACAGACTGAGGTCACACGGTCCCGAGAAGCACATCTGCATTTTGTGATTTGTTGACAATGAGAAAAAACATACAGTAGACTATTAACGCTGTATTTTCAGGTTTATTGCTTCTCAGACGAAGTCTGTTTGGGTTTTCCTACTGACTCAATATTTTGTTACAGTGTGTAGTGGCTTTGTCTGAACTGGCTTGTTGCTGTTATGTGTTTAGTTAAAGTTACTTGTGTTTAATGTGACACTGACGCACAGAGCTGCAGCTAAACGTCCTCTGAAACATCAGCCAAAATATAAAACTCTCTAAGTCTAAATTGTGCTTTACTAATGATGTTGCTCTGTGGTTTATTTATTGACCTGTCGAAGAAGCTTCTTAAAACTTACTGCTTAGCATTTATGGTGTTTTTTAAGTGACTCATATTTTCTCAACTAACTCGCAGGGATAACTCGGTGCTATCACTCTTTTTCCCCTGGATGAGTTCAACTTGATTTTCTCTGTAGTTTTTCAAGGATATTAAATTATCATCTTCAATTGTATGCTCAAAGGAACCGGATGTTTAATTCTGATAATCCTTGGACACCAAGGGTAGATTTTACTTAGATTTATTTCTTATCTCTAATAACATTCCACTTAAATTGAAGTTTAGGGCTGCTCTTAAGATGAATAGGGTATCACTGAGGTTTTAAAAACACTATTTGTGAGAGACATGCATTGACTGCTGAGCATTGAGTGTTACTAATGATGATTCTCTAGGGGCAAAACACTATCTCCCAATTTTGAATGCAGTGTGGCTGTAATTTTCCCCCTGATTGCACTGTGGTCATGACAAATATTCCAGATATTTAAATATCCAGCGAGTGCAGAGTGTGAGTGGTGGGGAAATATGCACTGATGCACAGTAGATTTAAATGATTAACGTGAAATGCTGTAAAAGCTTCAGTCATTTGAATGGAGGGGGGGTGGGGGTGGACCAGGTATCATCCCATTGCATTTGCTCCCCATCACCATCCATTGTAAGGTGCCTTTTTGGCAGCTACAGGATAGCTGGCATCGCTGCCTTGCATTTACTTTGCCATAACTCCCTCTCCTTTTGCACCATTGATTTCATTACCAGGCATACTAAAAGAACAGGCTCTACAATTGGATCCAATCAGTAATTTTCTCGTGCAGTCATTTTTTCTCAGAAAAAGAAAATTTCATGTATCGTGCACATGCAGAATTATACTGGATTTGTGAGTTTTTTGCTGGCGAAACGTGAGATTTGTCCATTAACTTTTGATTCCTGTCATCACTCGCCTGTAATTCTAGTTTGTTGGTAATACGAACCTACAAATATTGCCAGGTTCCCATTTGTTCTCCACTGAAAGAACCGCTTTGTTTTGGTTTATTCCACTGTTTACACTCATCTTTGCTCAGTTTACCCAAAACTGAACAAATAATTTGTCAGTTCTGTGACTAAATTACAAGTGTTCATCATCACTAAGGAGAAAAAGGACAAAGAAAAAACAACACCTCATTTTCTTTACTCTTATCACGCTCCCTTGTTGCCTGTTTTCTAGCATCTTTCAAGCCTATGTTAACATTTCAGCTTTGCTTTTGACACATTCAGAATCTATAGTTTTTCCCCGTACATGTTCTCGTCTTTTCACCCAGTGTCTGAATTCATCTTTTTGTAAACTACTATTGACTCTGTCCCTTTGAGTCTCTGTTATGAGCAGAACATGACAGCTTTAAAAGTATTTCTGGAATTGGATAAACAGTGCAGAAAGCTGTCATTGTCATTTATTGATACCCCATTAAGGTCATTTACTCTATCATGCACTTGTCCAATTGCTCATTGAGTCAATCGTTCGATTAATCACTATACTTGTGTTTGTGCACAGCGGTCATAGCTGGTTGAATCAAGGTCTTTGTCTGCGCTTACGTGCACGCTGGTATTCCAGCATTCAAGCCGTCACCCCAGCAGCTCCACAAATGTGACTGCAGCTTGTGTAAATACCTCCATGTGTTGTGCTGCGGTAACGGACATAATCAGTGAATTCTCACAGTGCAGCAAGACACATAAATTACTGTCCACATGATTTGAGTTTTTTTGAAAGATTGTGTGGACGTGCATTCACCATAATCCAAGCATTAAAGTTGGAACACATGCCCAGTGTGTGTTTAGTTACAGTGATTGTGTTTGTTTAAATCCAGTTGTCATGCCCATCGACTTTGAGCTTTCCACAGTTTCTGAGGAATGCACACATCAGCAGAATCATAAAAACAAATCTGAAATATTCATTGTTGCTGTATAAAAACGTATTTGTTACACATGCAACACTTAAAGTGGATTTGATTTATCAAAATAAGAGATCAAGGTCATTCAGTGCATGCAACCAAACTCAGAGTCCTTCTCCATCTCTAACTTTTTATTTATGGTCTTATATTAATTTCTGTCTGTTTGTTATGATTTTCTGTGAAGCATCTCCATCTTTTTGTCGGCTTGTCACATTCAATCTTAATCTGACATTTAATTTTTATGTTCCATGCCTGTACATTTGTCTTTGCCTTCCTCTCCAACACTGCTACTCACAAACTCTAAATGTCCCCATGTCCATCAGGTCTTTACTCAGTAGTTCTTCTCATCTGTCGCTGTCGATCTCTCTCTCTCTCTCTCTGTCAGTCTATCTATCTTACTCACTCTCTCGTATTTTTGGCTGCCTCACTCCTCACACACCTTTCACCTCTCTTGTCTCCAGAACTCTGGCCACAAGGACTGTGATGTCCAGTATGCGGAGCTGGATACTGCAGCTTTGGCCTCCTCTCCCAGCCCACGAAGCTCTGCTCACACTGGCCCTGGGGATCTTGTCGAGTATGCAACCATCCAGCCTAGCTCACACTAGCGCATGCCATTATAGGCCTTTCCCCTCAGACTTTGGCCTCAAGGTACACAGACTGATGCACTCCTTCCCTTCATTCACCCCCCTTTCACATGCACTGACCTCCCTTTATATGCTCCACATGGTTCCCTTGTCTACCTTCTCTTTAGTCTTGGCCGTCTTTTGATTTCCCCCTCGCTGAAAGTTTGACTGAGGCAGAGAAATTTCAAGGCTATTATTTCTACACAATATAACACTCATGGCACAGGTGTGCAGTTCTTTGGCGCAACGGAAAAACATTGCTAAGAGAGATCATAGGATCAGCCATAAGTGTTCTGTTATTGTCAGAAAACGGTGTAACTTCAAGTCAAACAAAAATAATAATTTAGATGTTTTATAACCCTTCAACCTTCTCTTGTGTGTCAGTCTTATGCATGAATCCTCCTCGTAGAGAAATAATCTATGTATGCTGTTTGCCATTTAAACATTTAACATTCCCTACTAATGTCAGTAATAAGGAACAATTAACTGCATGAGTTTAGTGCACGAATATCTCAGAGAAATAACTGATCGCTATCTGTGTATTTGCAAATAAGATTTTAAAACATGTGCTTTAGGGTGTTTCTAAGACCCTGTTTGCCTTAAAAGTATCAGGGTAAAATACTGAAGATATCTAATATGAAATATTTTTTTCTAAACAGTCACAAACAAGAAAAATGTGTTTCTCAAGTGATTATGCTACGCTTGACAACCGTGATTGGTAGCAGGGCAAAACATGCTCTCATCTACAAGATGCTGCTCTGATATCTCATCTAAATCCCGCAGGAGAGAGTGGAGAGAAATCCTTCCATCACACACAAATACAGTCCTCTGCACCACTTGAAATCTTCATTATACTTATACAGCAAAGTGGGATATAAGGGGCTGCAAATCACCATGTTGTTAGACTGGTTAAACTGGTTTCTATGGCAATTCCTCAGGCAGATAATTCTCCAGGCGATAGAGGAGGCTTCCTGGAGGCAGTTGTTGACACATGCTACTGTGGACTTCAAAGCAGAAATTCTCTTTTCACTTAAAGGCAGTTTTAAACATAAAATACTTAAGACACATGAAGATCTTAAAAATCAAATCTTTAATTGGAATTAGTTGTTTGTGTTTCTGAAGATCACACTGAGAACAGTGTCAGAATGAGGAGAACACACAATTACTCTCACTATCACACTTTGGGTCTTGCATGTGGTTGGGTTTAGGCAAAAAAGCATTTTAATTAAGATTTGCAGTGTTATACCTAATAAAATTTCATGCAATAGCTATGTGCTGTTATATGATTGTTGTATGATTTAATCAGACCAAATTTACAGCACAACTTTAGCGGATATGTGAAAGAAAGCTAATGAAAGAATACCCATAGGGAAACATAATTTATTTCAGTTTAAGGTCTAAAATCTTTATTAGACTATCTTACGCTATCTTCATTCTTCTTGAAACAAGGGTAAAATAGAACATTATCTTTTGTGGAGCGAAAAAAAGCCTTATTTGAACATATTGTCACATTTTTCAATCACTGGAACAGGTAAAACTGAATTAGAACAAGAGATATTATCTCCATTTATTGGCAGTTTTCAACTCTTTCTAAGAATGGGAAACATTTTGTCTATTAGGTATGCAAAGCATAACTGTATCCAATATGGTGGATAGCTAAATCTACATTTGTAGATATGATAGAAAAATATTTCCTCGTGATTTGGATGTTATGCAGTCTTTTTCTCCCAATTGTGGGCACAAGGATTTTTTTGATAGTTGCCATCTGATCTAAAAACATGTTCAATCATTTTCAGAGACAGAGCAATATAATGAATATTGATTCCAAATGAAGGTGTCCAGTCAGCAGCTCTGTAATTGATGACACACTGTAGCAGCAAAACAGTTTAAACAAGGAAGTCCTCCAGGGAATTGCCTGTTGACATTCCCAGTTTGTAATAAGATATTACGCCTCGTCTTGACGGGCTCCAGTCATGAGGTGACACCATTCAATAAAGGCTTTATTTGCTGAGCCAACATCTGAATCGACAGTTCGTACCCAGAGTGACACAATCCTCACTTTATTCTTTGAGAACAGTACAGACTTTTAAGTTCACCTTTAGTCAGCGACTTCAAAGTAATCAGTGAAATAAATCAGCCAACTGTTAATCACAGCCTGATTGTATTTTTCCAGCATTCATTTGCTTTGACAGAGTTATTACATTATCAGATACAAAAACGTATTTAAGTCATACTTCTCCAAGGTTCTGCTATCTGCACAGCATAGTGCTCACAAAGACTTCAAGGTGAGTCAGATTTCATTTAGATTAACCCTCACTTTAAAATATATGCATTTAAGAATGCTCCTCTTCTGCTTCACATTTCTACAAAGCTGGGAAGAAATGTCAACACATTTATTTCAGTCAGAGGAAAGTTGTCATCTGACCTGAGTCACTTCACCTCCAGGATCCTTAAAACCACTCGACTACTACTAGTATTGTTGTGTAAACAATACAATTACTTCTTCATATCACAAAGAGAAAAGCAGCTGTAGCTTTCTGATGCATGTTGTTTGAATATTTATTGAATTCTTCTTTGTCAATGTAGTGAAACATGTTTTGTTTCATTCCATTTTCAGTTGTATTCATATCCTTTACAGTTTTATTTATGTTGTGGAAACAGATGTGACAAAAGATTATTCTATGCATTAGAATGGAAATAAATAGAAATAAATTCATAATAAACTACTAATGAAAGAAAAATACACAAGTGGCAGCAGAGGGGGAGGGATGTAGTTGGAAACTACATTAAGGTCTATCCAGTGGAGGCTGAGTTAATCGTGTGTTACCTGCTAAGACGAGGAGGCAGATAGGTTTGTTTGATTGATGACCAAAGTGGGGCATTGTTTGGTTTGTTTACATGGTGGCTCAGGCAGCATGTTACAGCATAGCGTACAGGGGTGATCCATCCTGGTCCTCGAGGGCTGCTGTTGTTTTCCAACCATCCCTGCACTTACACCTTCATTAGCTGATCACACCTGATCCAGGTAATCAGCAGTCAGTAGGATAGGGATTGTTGGAAAACAACGTGGACAGTGTCCCTTGAGGACCAGGATTGCCCGCCCCTGGAAGAAGCACGCTAATTAGCTTAACAGGATAGTTATGTAAGAGGAGGTTTTGCCAATGTGCTAGCTGCAACAGGCAAATCTATTGCTTGGTAGGATGAGCAGCATGCTGGAGTGAGCTAGTTGTAGTCAGTTAGCACTGGTGGCTGTTGATATTGTGGTTACGGATGATAGTGCTGAGTGTGGGCCTGCAGGTAAAGAAGGGAGTGGTTCTTTGGTGCCTCGTGGGCTGGACTCAGAAAAACACCAGAGAGAATGACAGGTCGAAACCACAAATCAAAATGAATACTGGGCTTTCACAGCAAAACTCATTCTGCTGGTACAAGCTTTGGAAATGTGCTGGATTGATGAGTCCATTTAATAATGAATATGTTTAGATGTTTCCTCATAACCCAGTCACTCAGAAACACTGGAGTCAATCAAACCAATCTGGTTAATAAATCTATTACCTGTTCACCTAAATCCATGTTTTAGAAACACGGGATTGTTGGAGCTCGCTGATGCCATGCACAGAGGTTTTGTAAACAAAGAATGGGAATTTTTTTATATACTAAATATTTAAAAATATATTCAGAAAAAAACTCTTTGGTAAAACTGCGCTGCTGTTAAAAAATCCAAGGTGAAATCTCATCAGAATAAAAAGCAGCACAAAGGTGCAGGGGGTAATGTTCATCTGGACAAAACATTATTTCAAACACAAAACTCCTGTTGGCTTAAACCATAAAGTAGATTGCTGCCCAGTGGAATGACATAATGACTGTTACGTTATCACTCAGAGGGATTGACAGAGGGAAACTTTCCCCACAGGACAGGCTGAAAGGGGAAAGTCAGGTTTTTGCTCCAGCTGTGACCCACACCCTTCCAGAGTCATCAGATGTTGCATTTCTTTCTTTCTAGTGTGAAACAACAGACGTAACACTTCTCAAAATCAATTTCTGTTTTCATTTTCAGATTTCTAGTCATTTCAGTGTTTGAACCAGATGTCTGCTATGTTTCAGTGTGTCACAGGGGCCTTTGGTGATGGGGTTAAGGTTTGTCTGAACTGAGGGCTCGCTTCCTAACCTTAATTTTCTCTTCCTGTTGGCAGAGATTATTTCAATTGCTGGCAATAATTTACACATAAAGGGTAAAACCAGAGGGAACAGCCTCTTCTCTCTTTGTCTCCTCTGATTTTGTGATTTAGATTGAGAAGATGTGCATAATTTTACATGAAACACTGGCCTAGCATTGCTTTAATTATTACTCTCCACCTTATCATCTCCTCTTTTCCATTAATGACCTTCTTTGCATTTCCTTTTAAAAGTTAGTATATATTCCAATAGCCCATTATCCAAAATCATCAAAGTCCTTGGCCCACTGCCTCGAGTTTGATGTTGAAACTCTGGAAATACTTAGAAAAAGAAAAAGACACATTCAGCTTGACTTCTGCTGAGGATCAGCCTAAGGTGAAAAAAGACTACAGATATAAAAAATGTATTCATAAACTGAACTTATACTCTAGGTCAAACTCCAGCAGTTGCCTACAGCAGCAATTGATCTACAAGATAGAGGCATCAGACTGATAATATTAAAGTACATTTTTGTCAGTGTAAGAAGACAAAATAATGCAAATAAAAACAGGCTAAACTTTTAGGAAATGTTTTTTTTAAATTTCTAACATTACATATTTAAGCACCCATCACCACCACCACCACCACCACCCAGACGAGTTGACTGCTTGAATAAGTGTAAACCTGCCTTACAGCAGCTATAGTTGTACAAATCTTTGTAGCTCCAACTGCACTGTGGTGCCTCCTGGAAACGTATTTGACTCTATCCTGTTTTCTGATGCAAGGGACACTTTTGATAACCTTAAATCACCCTTTGCCTGCCCATTTCATCCTCATCAGTTTGATACCTCCACAGTAGGTACTCACCTTCATTTAATAAATGAGGAGACTGGAGGTTTTGTGTTACCTGATGAACTGATATAATTTGTTTTTCTGTCAAATGAAAATTATACACTGTATATCCAAAATCCAAAAAAACAAGAAGGCTTATATAACCTTCAGCACATTTTTTAAAAGTCTAATTTGCTTTTTTTTTTACTGAGAGTTTAATAAGATAAGAAGATCCACATTGTTTTTTTTACCAGTATATAGTAATTATGCACTGCAGCTGGAATTAGCTTAACTTAGCATAAAGACTGGAAACAAAGCTGGCTTGCTCTGTCCTAAAGAAACAAAATACCCCTAATAGCACCTTAAACTTACTGTTTCTCATGTGTTTCATTCATACAAACACAGGTTTTTAAACAACTGGTTGTGTTTTATGGAGAGTTGTGTGATGATGCTATATTTCTTGAGAGAGAACAGCTGAACCAAAGCAGCGAGACTGATAAATAATCACATGTAAAACTTAATATGTCACTATTTTACTGACACTGTGGTGTCACAGAGAACAGTGTGGAAGATGCATTTTTCCTGTGAAAGTGTGGAACTGTTGATTTAAACAAGTCTGTAAACCTACAGATTTGTGTTTTTCTCTGGCCGGGGGTGCTTTATTTGAAGAGAGTTGACTGTACATTTCTGCAAAGTGACACTATATCCCTATAGATAGAGTCAGACTTGTATCTGCAATAGTTTTCGAAAGTTTTAGTTCTGAATTGCCAAATGTCTTGAGGAGAACCTCTTCAAACTGCTGGCTTTAATTTAGCTTGAGCTCACCAAGGTCTTCTCAGCACACAACGAAATGTATAACTTGACAAAGTAGAAAGTTTTCCTCAGCAGTGTGAGCGGTCCTTGATACTGACCTGAAACAAATAAGCTTTTCAGACGCTTCTGTCAGCGTCTCCAGCATGTGTGTCAGGAAGAGTTTACTTGCATGTCTTCAGCTGCGAAAACAGAAATTCACCTTCACACAAGATCACCACTCACCCTTTTGTCTTGCTGTGCGTATTTTCCATTCATCCCTCACAATGTAGTTTTAAATTAAAATCTCTTCTTTTAGCTATTGTTTCATTAGTTTTTATCACTCGAAGTACATATTGTTAAAATCCCCTTTTCCCTTGCCAATTAATTTCAAAGAAGACAGGATTGTGCTTGAGTCGTTATAATCTGAATTCTATTTTTAACATAAAATACACACATTTTGGGATTTTCATGAGATGGCCTGCTTATTTAAAATCCTTCGTTATATTCCCAATGTTTTGCCCATAAAATATATTCTGTTATTTGTGCTGTGGCATTTTTATTGTGTATTGTCAATGTTCAAAAATTGATATTGTGTTTAACAAGCACAAACACTTGTAGTCAGATTTAAGTCTGTTTGTGGTTTTGTTGCCCCACCACAACATTTTCAGAGTTGGGATCGTCGTTTTCGTAGATGTAGAGATGCTTGAGGAATATTCGTAAGTTCCATTTTCACTCTCATCCTCTTTTTTTCTGCATGTCTATTACTCATCACTGTTATTTCATAATCATGTTTCATTTACTTTAAAAGCATTGAACACGTTCACATAATTTATTAAGATAAAATGTTTAATTTAGAGCTGCTTAGGGTGCTACAGGCAACACATGCGGTTCTCATGTCCTTTCCCACTCATGTTAGCATGAATTAAGTGCTGCAATGTATGAACAAACACTACTGTTTCTTATTCCAGTCAAATTCTCTTGTGTCCCTCTTAGACTTTAATGTGAAAACTGAAAACAGTCGGCTGTGGCCTACCTCCAGTAGGGGTCCTTAGGCAAGACCTCCTTACGCTTACCCTGCCTACCCTTGTACCTTGTATCTCAATTGTAAGTCGCTTTAGATAAAAGCGTCTGCCAAATGAGGTAATGTAATGAAATGAAATGTAAATCCTTTTTAACGCAACAAATTAAATCAACATATTAAGTTTTAGGGCTCAGGCCATTCTATTTATGTCGGTGCTGGTGCTCCATGACCTTACACTGGCACTAAGGTAATTTATTTGTGCATTTTGAGGTAATTTCACGGCCTGCTATGGTGCAATTTAATATTCTAAAAAAAGGGGGAATTCTAGTGTGAGATGGACTGTCAGCTACTCAGGACATGTGTACGTGCAAAATGTTATTCATATTCATTCAGTAAAGTAACTCACTTACTTTACCAGATTTCTAGTCTCGAAACACAACTCCATGAAAAATCTTAAGCTTTTATGAACCTTAATGTACTTCTAAAAATGCATAATATTAAAAAAAACATGATGTGACACACATCAGAAGAAAGGCTGCAGTTGTTTTGTTAAATCTGATGGCAGAAAGAAAGAAAACAAGTTCATCTCAGGAGTTTAGTCTGCTGTTAAACCTTTTCACAGACGTCTGTTTGGATATTAATGTTCAGTCATGTAAATATAATAATTACAAGGAGGCATTGCTTTATGTACTGATATAAATATCACATCTACTCAGCCCGTGAAAAGAGCTGGATAATGTCTTATATGTTTAGGGTTCTTAGAATTCACTAAAGATCAATACTGTGAACTTGGCACATGGTGTTTTGAAAGATGTGGGTATTTATTGATCAAAGAATGTCAAATGAAAGATGCTATTGCTCTTTGAAACTGTAGGATCCAGTGTTTTTTGGTGCTCAATCCATACTGGATACTAAATATAGATATACAAGAAGTCAGGTTGTCTCGGCATCTGCTCCAACGATCTTAAACGTTCCCTTTCAAATTTTGTCTCCTGTCAGTCCAACTGTATTAACTGTAAATGCTAAATCTCTGGAGTACCTCTTTAGGAACACACTGTTATGACATTTGGCATCGTTGTGGTCATGTAAACGTTGTTTTGTTGTTGATGATAAAGTTAATAGTAACATGCAGAAAACAGATCGATTCATGTTAACTGCACCCAAAACACCTCTACTGTTCTGTCCATATTCAACCACATTAACAATACTGGTAATTGTAATGCCACATCTGGTGCTGTAATGAATAGACTGTTCTAACAAGTTCCCTGTAACATAACAGTATCGATGTGTTAGGGTGAATAGAGTTTTAATGACACGGATAGGTAAAATAAATATTATCTTAAAACAAAACTCTGTACATAAAAAAGCACGATTACAGTAAAAACGACTTAATCCAACTCTTTTGGCAGCTTGGTTGCTCAGCGTAGAGGGAGCTATGCATGAATATTTATTAAAAGTCTGGTTAAATTTGAGTTTGTGTACTGTTTATCATTAGGGAAACATTGGTGAAGTGTGACATTGCCAAATACTATTTATAATGTCTGCTCAGTAAACCACTTAGTTAACCTCGCCTTCACATAGATTTCTCTGCTGTGTACTGTAATGTACTGATGTGTTGACACTTCATTTCAGGTTGAGTCATCCTTCCTGGGATAAAAGAAACCCTGTGACCCTGCAGTATTGTCTTAGTTCTTCATCTCTTATGTTTTCTCCTCGCAGGACTCTGGGAGGCGTCCAGAAGAGTTGTTGAACCCGGCTGAATACGTGAGCTACCAGCGCATCTGCAACATGGAACACTTCCCTGAGTCTCAGCCCGCTCCGGCCTACCCTCCTGTCACTTTCTTACCTCAGCACCCTTACGCGCAGCAACCGTCCAACGAGCCCATGTACTCCAACACAGGCTTCCCAGCCCCCGGCCCGCGAGCTCCATTCACGTTCCCCAAGGAGCAATCCGTGTGACATGCTACATAGCTCTGCAAGAGGCAACATGATAGTGCCACAATCATTTCAAGGAAAAACAAAACTCTGCTCAACAGATCTGCATCCGTCCCCACCTCGCTTCTGTTTATTCTATAAGCTTAAAACGCGTGTCGGCTTCCCTCAGCCATGATAAAAGTCTCTGTAACTTGTGGTCCTCGGTCCCCCGTGTCTTGTGCACTGCTTGTCCCACTGAGCCTGTTTGTAGGACCTCGCTCACCTTGTGATGTTAGCGTAGCCGACACCAACTACCCTCTTCTACTTCTCCCCCCTTCACTCCTCACATGTGCCCACTGACCCTCTTTGTTTTTGATTGCTTCCTGACCTTTGAACATTTAGCTTTTTTGCCAACCATTTAAACTGTGTACAGAATATGCAGAATATTGTATCACTCGAGATGTTGTTTTCCTTTTTTTTATTATTATTTTTACATTTCCCACAGTAGTAGTGACCTTTTATATCAGCTTCTTTTGTTTGTTTTCCGTTTGTCTGTCAATCTTATGCTTGCTTCTTTGAAAGTAGTGTACTATACCGTATGTGTGATTGGGTGTGTTCTGGTGAAAAAATAGAAAAGGAAAAAAAAAAAACAAATGCCATTTGATTTGTAAAGCTAATTATCAATCTATAATGACATGGACTACCCCTTTAATGACAGCTAATGACAGGGTTGTTATGTGAAGATGTGAATTGGCAGTCTCTCAACTGAATCCTTCATTACTTTTCATAATAGCTTTGCTGTTATGGAGTTTGACTGGATATTTCGGACTATTAGCGAATGTTATCCTCATTAGCTACGAAGAAAAACAAAGGGCTTGAGATCCAACTGCATCTACTTTCTTCTATTTCTCCATGTATAACTATTATTTGTACTATTATTACTATCTACCAGACCAGTAGTTGCCAAAGACATATAGTTTCATAAAATGGTTTGTCCATTTTGCTTCATGCCAGCGTTTACATTGAAACCACATTGTTTGACTGGAAACAAACATAGTTGATTGGCAATGTGCTTGCTACTCTCTCCAAGTTTACATTTTCGCTTGTCATATGCTGTATTTTCCATATCTGTATGTTATAATTTGAGTTCCTCACACAAGTTGATTTGGGGTTTATTGCACTGTGGGTGCTTTAAGTTTTTGCAGAGTTATCAACTAACAGGCACTGTTCTTTATGCGGGTGCACTAGGTGAAGACAATCACATACTTGGGTTGTTCTGGGTAAAAAATATGATTTTTAAGTTGCTCTACTGATATTGTACCTACAGGCAAAGACTTTTTCAAGGACAGCCCACACATTTAACATATTTAAATATGTTTCTTTTTTATTTATTTGTACTAATATAGCCTAAAGAGTTTCAAATCAGTCTAAGAAACAATGAAGAGAAAAGCTTGCTACTGTATTTTTTTAGAGAATGATTAGTTATATACGATGGCACTCCACTTATTTTCAGAGTCCATTTTACACTGTGACTGTTAATTTCAGACCATACATAAGCTAATGTGCTTGACGAGCCAATTTCAGGATACTGCCTCCCACACACAAGCCCTCTAGACACAACAAATTTGCATAAACTGAAAGTTCACATTTTTTGCCATGTCAGATGTATGATTGGAAAAAAAATAGAGAAAAGAAAATACTTGTGTTTGTGCTCAATGTGAAAAAAAATCCTTGAGGTGTTGAAGGTAATTTAGTGTTTACTCTTATTGGTGATGGTTAATGGGATAGAGTAAAACTTGTGAGACTTTCTCCTGTGCTCACCTTGTTGTCTTGCAATGGCTCGATATGTGTGCTAGCATTTAGTTTAAGCAGTGGTCTCATGGTTTGAACCACTGAAAGAGTTGATATTACTGTACATGCTATGTGAAAAAAACACTGACACTACTTTGTCTTTTTGTGACACATTTACTATTCAGAAAATCCTTCCTTTTATTATTATTATTAAGTGTTTCCTACAAAATATGCTAAAATTGGCTTTTATGTATTTACTTTCACTGTTAAATCCTTAAGTTTTCAGTCACATTGAAGTATTTCAAATGTCCTGAAGATAACTGCCATATTTGTTGAAACCTTCAACCTTGTTATTTTGTGTTTTGTAAAACTCTAATGTTTAGTTTTTATTTTTTCTAACATAAACATATATATATATAAATATAGATCTACAGCACATTTCGTTTGACAACAATTGTACATTTGTGCAAGGGTAATACCTGGATAAATATTAGAATTGTGAGCTCTTGTTGTTGCCCAGGCTGAAATAATAAAAGGATGTTTTTTTTGTTTTGTTTTGTTTTTTTTTGTTTTTCTTTTCTTTATTTAATTTTTTTGTATTAGACGTTATGTTTGTTGTAAATATTAATGTATCTGATGTGTGGAAAAAAAAAGTCAAGCAGTTCAACATTAAACTTCACAAACTATGCATGTTATAGTTTGTATTTCTTTGTCATTCATTTTATGATAAACTTTGTTGCTGCAGTAAGTGATTACATTTTTGGCCACTTGGGGTTAAGAGTTTTTAACCACAAAAGGCTAAAAACATATAACATAACCCATTTAAGGTTAAATGTACCGTAACATATCAGCTGATCAAATTAACGGTGAAAGCTAACATGGATAATGCTGAATTGTAATGTTTTGATTCAATCTTACTTTGACTAGTGCAGCTTTAAAGATATTTACAGTAGTTAAATAAAGTGTCTCTAAAACGTAATTGTTATTTGTTGTTAAAACTTTGTAGAAAACTATGCACTTGCTAAACAGTTAGCCACATAACATCCACTGTATTATAACATTATCTCTCTGTTAGCTTTAGTTTGCTAATTAGTGTCACATCAGTATTATATCAAAATATCCACTGAGACAGTTTTAAATGGTTTTTCACTAGCAAACAGTTGCTAATTTACACCTCCAGCAACTAGATTTGAAGTCGTGCCTCCTCTTCATCTACTTCCTGAGAAAACGTCTGGCTGTTCAGCTGCTAGATGATGCACCAGCTAATTTTGTGTCACTGTTGTTTGATGCTGGGCAAATACATGTTACATACAATGTATTGTGGAAATTAATTGAAAATAAAACTGGAAAAGGAACATTGTGAAATGTGCACATGACGCCATTCACTAATGTCCCATTACACTAAAGCACAAATCAGCTATGTCATCAGGCATATGCACTTTTTTTTTACTATTTTGCTTGGTGGGGGCTAATTAATCATGCATCCTCACAGAAAATAAGTTCCCACTGACAATAGCACAGTATCAGTCTAATCCTACTCTTATCCATCCTATTTGAGGTAATTACTCTTACCAGGGTTGTTGTTGGACAAAGTGAGAGGAGATCCAGTTTGGCTGCCAGAGAATGTGCAGCCTACAGCAAGCCCCAGGAACAAAGCCGGATAACATCAGACCTGCATGTCAAAGACTTCATACCCAGAAAGATTTATTTTTTCATTGTCATAAATATCTATTGCACAAGCAAAAGAACATTTTCTGAGCAACACACACATCCAAGCAGCATTCTCCATTCTTAACTTGAATAATTTGATCCTTCTGGCAAAATTCATTTCAGATTTAAACATTTTCACACAGCAGTAGAACACACTTTCAGACATGTTGGCCTTTTTATGTTGTGTGTGTGTGTGTGTCAATCTGATTTGCTTTTAGTAGCCAAAATGCATATTGCAAAATGGATATTAGTGTTTCTCTCTGGATGAGCTAGATTCCTCCCTGCACAGGCGAATTGAAAGTACACAAGAATAATGATTAAAACTTCTTCAACTTTTGGATGTAAATATTAAAACTGTTGTGAATTAATGTAATATTCAAATTTGTTTTTTTAATTGATAGTTCCCAACAATTACTGCAGTCTTTTTGGATGTGGAACTGTGCCCACTCGGCCAAAATCCCAGTCCAGCATTGTTACTGAGCTACAGCATGTGGGAGGATAATACGGATCTAACGTGGATGGTTTCTTGGCCATGGGCAGCATATCACTTAGTGTTAGAATGACTAAGTACTGTAATTTGGCCCTAATATGCTACAGTTATTTATCAGGTCCTACTTTGCCCTTACAGTTTTTTACTCTGACTAGCCTCAGATATATGAATGCCCTTATCCAAACCAGTAAATGACCATAAATTTATGAAAATTAAATGAACTTTGGGCATAAAAGTCTTTACAAGTCATAAAAATCTGAAGGTCCCATTGACCATCCAGAGGTCAGTGCTATTACAGCACATTATTATGAAACAATAGCTGCCTGATAGTATTGGAAATACATGTAAATGTTAAGATGTGCCAAACACTGTACAGACACTTTAATATGATAATGAAAATAAGAGATAATAATCAAGACATTCAGTTGTTTTAAGTTGCTGGATATTTTAAATTGGAAATATTTTCTGCACTGTTAACTCTATGTATTTATTATTTAAACCTTGATTTCTTTCAGGCTGAATAATGAAACATAACTGACCTTTTAATGGACCATGTCTAAATAGTCTGTTATTTCATTTTGCTGTTGTTAGGCCTTATTGCATTTTTGTCTGTGCTCTGATTATTTAGTAGTGTTTTATGCATAAGTAATGTGACATTTGGAGCTGAATGTTTGTTCAAACCACCACAATGTTCGCACCAAACTAAACTAATGTGACTTACTGTAGTATCCTGGTCTGTCTTTGACAAGTCTTAGTGATCCCTCAGGCACAACTAAATGTTCTTATAATCATTTATCATTGCATTCTTTGAGAGTTGTTGAGATTTCTGCAGTAAAGATGCATGGACACCATTTGCTGTGTGAGGAGATCTTGTGGTTTCAGACAGTGTAGCCTTCAGGGAGGCTAAAGGGAAAATATATTCTGACAATGAGCCCTTAGGGAACACCTAAGTAACTGATAGAGAAGAGTATAGTACCATGGCTGTGACTGCTGAGGCTGTTTATCAGAAATTAATTCATTCATTAGGAATGCATAGAGTCAGCACAGTGTGTCAGCAGAAGTCCTCTGTCGGTAACACATGCGCAGTGTTTGTGGCAAGTAATCAAAATAAAAACAAAGCCAAAGGAATCAGAGCTGATCACATGCGCTGTCTGCTGATCACTTAAAAAGCAGCAACAGTTCAGTGTATAAGTCCCAACCAGAATTCCTCAACATGAAGAAATGTGTGTGCAGTATTATTCTTAAATTCATTTCTGATAGCTCAGTATATTAATAGAAAAATTCCACTGCTGCAAGATGATTTATTGTATGTGCTGCACAGTTCCAGGACACATCGAGATGATGCAGCACCACTTGTTGCTGTAGTTGAAATGATCACAAATGTATAGATTCATTGACATCCATAAATATTTTTAACTTGTCACTGGTGTGATGATTTAAATGTTGCAGTCATGGCACATTATATACCCATTTAACATCTCCATTAACAACCATTTCACATCAGATGGAACACCAGACAAACAAACATAAGTCACTATAAATAGTCATATTTCAATATAACAAATTGAATTTCACTATCACTAGGCAAATTTGAGAGTTTCCATTGAGCGGCTGTAATAACAGACAGTGTCAGCTGACATTTGTTGACAAGTGTTTTAAAGTAGTAGCTTTGAAGACAAAAGCAAAACGTTCTTCTCTTTTTATGGTACTTGAAAGTCTAATGTTGTGTAAATGAAGGTCTCTATAAAATGCATGTGAATGAATAGTAGACTCTGTTTATTCTGTAGAATCAAGTTGTATTTCTAATGCACTGTGAGATGCAATTAAAGTCCACTGAACGACTTTCCAGTGCGGTTCAAACTGTACAAGTGAGGTTTTTCTATACCTTTACTGATTAAATATTCATTGCTTTCTCTTACTTAGAATTTGTTCCCAACCAGCAGTTCCAGTTTGCATAATACATCATTAGATAAACTGCTTCATTATCGTTCACGGTGTGTTTTGCTTACAGTAAGTTGGAAGCGTGAGCCAAAAATAACATTATTATTAGTGAATTATTAATGACTGAGGTGTAAATTGTGTAAATTGGAGTGAACTGAATAACAAGAATTATCTTTTACTAAGCATGAGAAATGTCATTTGTTGTTGATACGTTACTATAATGGGTTTATGTTGCAATAAAGTACAAATATTGACAGACGACTTCTTGGTTTCACCCCCTGCACATTATTATTATAATAATTATGAAATAAATGTTTTGTAGAGTTTTGTAGAGCCACGATTTCTGACCTTCAGGCCCAACTGGCACAAGTTCAGAGCTTTGTACTGTAATTAGAAACACAGACAGACTCAAGCTTCCAGTTAGATGCTGACATTTTTTGTCTCAATGTGTCTGTAATTAGAGCTTTGTTTGAATTGACACCCTAGAACTGAGGGGAAAAGTATCATAAAAAGACACTGTGCACAGCCAAATTATTTAATTAAAGTATCAAAAAATATAATTAAAGTGAATATCTGGTTTTGTAGTTGCGTACATGGTTAACAAAGATATAACGGCTGTCACAGAAGATCCAGTAATGATATTTGACAGAACAAGGTAGGTATCATTAAGTGAAAGGCGTGTACTGATGACAACTAATGGTTCAGGAGGTTCTCTGAGCAAAAAAATAATCACATGACATAACATGATCATGTATGGTATGTGTATATATATAATAATATATATATAAAGCTGCACAATCCTCCAAAATATTCTACTTGTAACAAGAAAAAAATCTAATTTCCTCATTACCGAAGGGCAGGTTAACTTGAGTGCGTTCTCATGAGAGATGCAAGAATTGCTTGAGAAGTCATCCAGAAAAGCCCACTTGATTGGATTGGGTGAAGTCTCCTGGAACAAATCCTACGTGTCACTTTTATGTAACGTCGCTTTGCTCTTCTTTCGCTCTTCCCTAATTTGCTTTGTCTTTCTAACATCTATGTAACAGACATCTCAGACTGTAACACAGACAGTAATACCAAATAAAGTCTGACGTTAGAATAGTGTCAGTTAGATAAGATGTTTTACAGATAATACACAGAAGGCTTCGCTTTACTTCACTTTGAAAGACAAGGGTGTACATTAAATTTGAATTCTATTTTCATATCCCCCTGTGGCTCGAGGTGTAACTAGTGCAGGTGGTCTGTTTGACAACGCCACAAACTACAGCCTCCGAAATAAGTGTAGAGCTGAATCAACTCTCTAACATATTACCAGCCTGACAGAGACTGTTCATACATCTCGACTGTAGTGATACCAATTACACTATGCCTTGAAGGCCTATCTAAAAATCACCCAACCTAACTGACAAAAAAACTGTTTGTCATCACGAACCACAACAACTCCACATGAGGATGTTCTGCTGCAGTATCCCTGTTCGAAGGATAATGTTGTTTTGCAGCACCTTCCAAAATGCGTGACTTTTACGCAAATTACTCATTTGAGTGCCACCTCGATGATTAAAAGAGTACTCCACTGATTTAGGATGGCACTTCTTTAACACTGTTGGGCACTCGATGGATGTTTTTTCCCATTGGTATCAAAGTATCAAGTACATTTAAAACAATGGGTGCAGGTGTTTTGATGAGCGTCATACACACACTGCCCTTTGCACCTCTTCTGACTGTATTTCTTAAACTGGATTGGTCAGGCAAACAAGCATAGATCATTTTTAACCCTTTTCTTTTCAATGTGATGCAACCTGCCACAACACCATCACAAACTCGCCAAAGGAAACATCTGTGTAATGCAGCTGATTCTACACCTATAAGTGATTCATTACAAGCTTCGCAAAGACTGGACACTGCAGGCCTATTGTATAGGACTGTTCAATATTGAATGAGTTACTGCTATTTTGTCCACCTCCTGTACCTTGAAAAATAAATAAGATTGCTAACAAGCTCCCTGGTTACTGCACAAGGTGGCATAGCAACGAGCGAAGGTAAGCTTGGGCATGCTGTATGGGAATTATCAGCACACCTGCAACATGTCTGTGACCAATTACACCGCCAGGCTCTAGGCGCCGTGTGTGTATTCAGGCTTTAAAGGGATCTCTGTCACACCCCAAATCAAAGACAGAAGTGACCAGGAGCATATTAAAGGAACCTGATGCAATTTTTCAATGTTATGTTATGCATCAGAATAACCAGCAGAAAAGCATAGTTGGTGACAAGTGTTTAGTGGATGCATAAACAATTCTATCTCATTATATTATAAGTTGGATGAGGCAATTTTCTTTGAACACTTGACCTTTCAGACAAGAATATTAAATGCATCTGTTTTGCTCCGCTTGTATATATATATGTGTGTGTGGGTGTGTGGACTGTTAATGCGCCTTACTGTAGGAAGGTTTCAGCTTTTACTAAAAGTTTAGTAGTCAGAATAGATGCAACTTGTCTGTGGATGCAGGAGAAAGGGACAGACAATAGAAGCAGCGGCTCAGATGGGCTTTACGCTCATTTTTTCTCATCAGCTGTCTGCCATATTTTAATATTGTGTTAAGCTCATTGGGATGCATAGAAGAGTAAAGGGAGACGGAGACGAAATTGACTGATTCGCTGCCTTGCACAAATGGAAACAAATTCCATGTGACACTCCTCGGCAGAGGGAGATGGGCCCTTTCCTCACAGTGGCCACAACCAATAAGCATTATTCTTCCTGCTATACATCATACCCAATCCCTATAGTAATGCCTGTTTCCTCTTCCCTAATCACATATTGTTGGAGGAGCAGTTCTGGTACGGTGACTTTGGCTGAAGTTTATTGATACTGTGACTCAAGTTTTGCAAACCAATTCATATTATTTGGAAGTGGATCTCTTGTCTGGCAATTCATTTGATATGACAAGCTCAATAATGAATAGCAGATAACATTTTTGGCCCTGGAGGAAGGAAGCACAGACACAGAACAGTTAAATATGCAGTGTCTTTTTTTCCTCAGTGCAGCAAGGGTTCATCAATGCGAAATTAAAGAGCGAGAGAGAGAAAGTTACTCATAGAAAAGTTTCCCCCATGCAATAAAACACAAAGAGACACACAATACTGAAGGAGCTTGAAAAAGACCTGCTTTTCATCCCCACAGCTGCAGATAGTAATGGATTTGATTATCTCCTCTATTACACTGGCCACTGACAATTACCAATTGCTTAAAGGTAATCATGTCAGTCTGTCAATCTTTAGCAGTAACGTGTAGAGTGGAGCAATGTGTGATGATTAATGAGCTGATTATATCATTAATATTCTACATGTGAGTGTATTTTTATTACCTCTGAGGGATTTTCCAAACATTAGGCATAATCACATGAATGTAAAACACATTCAGCCTTTTATTGTAAATAAATGAATGAGAAAACCATCAGAGAACACGCTCGACAAATACAAATACTCTCCTGCCACTATTGTTAACTTTGTTTTCTTATAATGCATCAGCACTGCAACATCTAATTAATTTGGCTGCCTGCAATACTGCAGTGGCGTCGGTAGATGCACAAATTTAAAAGTTAATAGTGACCTCACCTGCTGATCGGTGGATTGTTTTCAGAATCATCTTTAGGTGACTGTGGTCAGCAGGCGCCTGACTGAACCGGTTTATTTGTTCTGGGGTTCTTTAAACTTCAAATGTTAAAAATCGATCAGTGATCTCTGAAAGGGCTCCTGATAGAAAGGATGGTCAAGTGCTTCAAGAAATGAGACACCTTCAATCATTATCGTTTCATTTCACTCAGTATAACCTTTAGTATGTTGCTTTTGGAATTTAATGTTATTACTGTTACTGTTTATGGTCATTGTACTGCTGTGATTAGACTGTGGTTTAATAGCACATGAGGCTCATTAAGTTGGATATTTTGTAGCATATTATACTATATGTTTTTTAATTGTTTTATTTATGTTATGTTTTTAATTGAACTGGAAACAAAACAGTTTGATTTATGATCCTAATAAATAAATAACGGGAAGCTGTAACCACTCGCTGGCAGCTCTTTCTAAATGTTACGAGCATCGATAATTAGTTAATTGTGTGCTGCTCCACTGTTATTTCCTTGTAAGTAGCTCCACTGTTTTATCTCATCAAGTGCCCTCTTTAAGATTGTCAATCAAGGTCACAGACGCAGACATGAGGGCAGCAGGAATGACACCCCCATACGTTTCTGATCATACCCATCGCCACTGGGATTTTCTGTGACAGGGGCGGGGAGGAAAATTGCTTTAACAGAAAAGCCTGAGAAACTAATTTACACGAGATCAAAAGCATGAAAGAGCACTTCTGTGGAGAGATGATAAGCCTTCAAGGCCACTGCCAGAGCCTCAGGACAGTGCTCCGGTCTCAGCCATGTGGACACTTTCTCTGACCACCTGTGTCCATCATTGTCCGAGAGACAAGCCACGGGGATGCTTTAACAGGAATGCCAGAGCAGCTGATAAATGGAGGGCAACGGTGAGGAGGCAGATAAACAAAACACAGTCAGAGATAAGGGGTGCGGGAGTGTGCTGCATGCTATCTTTGTAGAAAGTTGTTTTCATAAATTACACATCAAAAGGTTGATGCTGTGTGTGTGTGTGTGTGTGTGTGTGCTAGAGTGTGTGTTCAAAGTGAGACACCCAACAAGAGATTATTCACAATCATTCTTGAGTAACACAATAATATTTTGGTACCGCTGTTATTAGGGCTGCGTGATACTGACCTTTGACCTCTCTTATCCTTGCTGGCCTGTGATGTGGGAGACACAAACATTTTTACCTAATTTTCCACTTTAACTCATTTTGCAATAGAGTCGGCTAAAAGCCGATGACATTAATGTGAATTTAAACGAGCATAACGCACCTCATTATCATCTTTCAGCACTCATGTCTTTTTTTTGACACCAATTAAGATTTGAGTTTTGACATTGGTGGAGTTGTTGTTACAGGTGCTGTCTGTGTATGTACTGCAAACTTTAATGATTTGTCTTTTTAATACTGCTTGATTTGTTCAGCTTCTAATATTAAAAATTCATAAAGGTGCAACATTTGAGTTTGTTGAAGAAATATTTATTACATTTTCCACTCCCCATTTGCACTAATGCACTAAATGACTGGTAGTATTTCATACAAAACTAAAAGGACTAAGTAAGTAAAAAAAATATGGTTAATTATTTTATATTTTTATATTTTGCTCAAGCCTGTCCATTTTGCTGCACCAACTGCTGACATTGAGATCTGAAAAGACAAGCAAAGTAACTGTACAAGTAAAAAAAAAAAAAGGTTTAAACCACACATAGAACAGATGAAACTGTGTTCTTCACTGTCTGTTCCTGTGTCACTCATCTTTTTTTTTCACCTCAGCACACTGAAGTCCAATCTCAGCCACCTTGTATAAACTCTGCTGGAGCTCTGGCTCCAGCAGACAATTCCTCAAAAGGCTTTCATCAAAGTTAAAATATGATGGCTTCATTGAAGGTGACATAAAAAAGCATTCATCCAAGTATGCAAAAATATGAAAATCAGGTGCTTATTAAGCAGCTGTGAAAATGGGCTCAATACTCCAGGTACTTCATACCAGATTTTTTTCTGGATTTATCTACATCTTTTTTAAAAAACACTATTTGTCTCTGTTGATTAACTCTATTAAAGGTATTCAACAAAACAGAAATAAATAGATTCGATTTCAGAATACGTCATTATTTATGCAGCCTCCTTGAAAGCAATAAGGAGACAGGTTAGTTTTATCCTACTAGTAATGTCCTGCTCTGTCATTCACTGTGACCTTACATTTTCTCTACAGGAGCGTAAAAGAGCTACAGTGCTGAAAAATATAATAAAACACTGCATTTTCCCTCCTGACCTGGATGTCAGCTAGACCTTTGTGTTCTGGCTACACTGAAAACATAACTGACAAGTGTTTAGGAATGGTTATTTTTCAATTGTGAGAGCTGCTATCACAGCAGCACTATATTTCAATTAACTTATCAAAGACCCAGTGAAAACGTCCTCGTACAAGAGAGGACAGTATCATTAAAATGAATAAAAATACTATTATCCAACTGCAGATAATTGGTATTACCAAATTCCTGTCACACTGCCATTCTTTTCACACCTTATTTAGTTATGTAATGTCATTTAATTCAATTTAATTTAATGCTCATGTGACTCTGTCATTGTCATTTTTTATTCAGCTGTTCTTAAAAACGACTTGTTAACCGTTTAACGTAGCAGCCTCCTGGAACTAAAGGATGTTGGTTCATGATAGCAGCCGCTTTAGCCTAACCTGACTTCTCTCTGACTTCTGACTCAGGATGAGTGCAGGATGTGAAACGTTGATTTTCTCATAGTCTCATAAACTCTCACAGTAGCTACCATCAAGGTGCCCTTAAGCTAAGCACCTGTCTTTAAGTTGCACAAGTGGAGCTGGAGAAGAAAGGTTGTATGAAGAAAGGCTGAGTGGCTGCCAGTGGTGAAAAACAGGCTGCTTAAAAGAATATGGATATATTTTAGGAAATACAATAATTCAATCTGTGCTGGAGAGTTGGATGAAATGATGGACAGCACTCTTCAATACACAGTTACAGCCAGAAGGTGATTAGTTCGGTTTAACAGGAACTAACAGCTGGCCTTACAAAACAGATTCAGTCAGTGACATTGAATCGAAATGGTGGGTGGACTGTTTTAGCTTTGGACAGAACTAAGTTAGCTTTTTTCTCTGTTTTCAGTCTTTGTGTTAAGTTTTATTTTATCTGAAATCATTGTCATTGATATGAATGTATGTAATCGAATAAATAATGAATTCACAACAATGTGAGGATTGACGAGCTACAAATGTGACGTTTCTCACTCAGTCTACTTTACCTAGCTGTCAAATTAGCCTAAAATGACGCAGAGGGTACGCTATTTTAATTATATGCTCTTTAAACAGGTGAGCTGCTGGTAAGATTAATGGACGAGGGGCGAGCTAATTCAACCTAACTGGGTAGATGATGGGCCTGCGTCAGTGGGAGGTGGCGACACTGGTCAGGAGATTCAGGAGCAACACTGGGGTTTTACTGTGTGACAAGTTCCAGTCGAATAAAGGAAGGTCATGTGATTTTATCGATGAGCTGACAGAGGCGGCATTATCTGATCAATAAACAATGTCATCTGATCCTGGTGGGAAGCAAAGCACTGTCACACCACACACAACAGAACCAATTTGAATGTGAGCTTCATGACAGGAAGAATAAAGCCATCACCAGGAACGACCTCCTCCTCAAAGTTCAGTTTAATCCATGTGTGCACTCAGTCATTTAATTCCAATCATACACAGCCATTTCTATGTCTAATTATTACACCATCATTTCCGCCATCTTGTTTTTATCTTTTTAAGTATGTGTGGGCCTAGAGAAATATCATCTCAGTCATATTGTCTGTGCAATACTGAGGAATGACAATGAAGCTTCTTGAGTCTATAAAACTTTTCACTTAGTTGATATGCAATATGTACTATGTGATCGTTATACTACATAATAATACACTAGTTGTCCTTGGCTGCGGGATCAAACAGAGGTACAACCATTAACTCAGAACAAGGCACTTCTAGCTGCTCTGTTGGACTGGCAGTTTTAGACTTGTAGTTCCCCTGTCAGTGTGATTTTATGGTGGATAATGATTTGACTTATCCACCCTAAGCTTTAGCCTGATCGGATCTGTCTGCAAGTCGCAAATTAATACATTACTATTCAGAACAGCCTCACTGCATGGCAAGGGCCTTCGATTCAGGGTTTATAGTGTATGTAGTATATATATGTATATATATGAGTGGTATATTTTATATTTCACGCTCACTGTGCTTCTTATTCTGTCTCTGTTTTTGATGATTTATGCACATCTGAAAATTTCATGATTTCATTTTTTCATGGTTCCTACTTTCTATATGTTTATTTTTTTTCAGGGAAGGTTGCTAGACTGAATAATCTTCTCACTGTATTTTACATGATGTTGGATTGACAATGCTGGGTGGAGACATTAAGGTCTCAGAAATGGGAACATGCAGTCCAGCTTGCAGCTAATCTGCTCAGGACTATTAGAGAGAACTCATGTAAGCAACTCAGTCTAAGGAAATCCAACATTTATAGGCAATAATATTTTACTGATACGACATAAGGTGTTAGATAATGTCACTAGCAGCCAGTGCACTAAGACAGCTGCAGCTGTCTCAGTTCAGCCATGGAAGCTACAGTACAAACAATAAAATTCAAGATTCAGCTGCTGCAAATTGTCACTGAGGAGCAGTGTATGACTTCAAAACATAATGTTCTCAGAGTGGATATGAAAATCTTTGTTAGTGGCCTGGTTTGAGGAGCATTAATTGAAGCAGAGTAATGCTACAAAGGACTCATTAATACTGTCACTGCAATATGAAATGTGGGGCATAATACTAGCCACCGTGAAGGTGCAGGAACTGCTGCTACAGTAAATTAGATCAAATCACTGAATGCTTGTGAGTTAGGGTTAGGTTGCATGACCCAAATGAAATAAATAAATCAAATCAACATCAAATTAACATCAAATTAACAGCTAAATGGCCATATATGGGACTTATGTGTCCTTATGGGTTCCTTGTGGGTGACATTTTGACAAAAAGCCTCCTTTGGCAGTCCCTGCTTTAGGTTGGAGCACTCCTATCTAGCTTTTTGGAAACTTAATTAATCATGAGCCCGATTAATCAAGTTAATAAATTGAGCCAATTATTCCAGTGCTGGCCAATTACTAACTGAGTGACAGCTAACTTCCGAGCAATGGACAAAGAAGAACAAGGAGCAATTTCATGAATTTCAAGCCACATGGTACATTAAAAGTGTTAGAGGAGTGGCAGCATCCCTGCTGTAGCTCCAATGAAGAAGTTTCTCTTACTTTCCAAGCACAACATTCTCAATGTCACAGTCAGAGAGAGAAATTGACAGTGAAAAAGAAGCTTTCAAGTAATTCCAACATTTTCTGTACAGTATATGTGATATAAATATATTTATATACAGTCAGTGTACAGTCACCATTAGAGTTAACGTCTAGCTTCTGAGTCATGTGTCCACTCGTTCTATGTTGTCCGACCCTGAATTTAGTGAAATCATGGACAAATTCAATTAAATCCCCCAAATGATAAAGGTTTTGCTTTTTGCTCTTCACGCTTTTCCACACTACAAACTATGACAACCCAGTTAACTTATGTCAGATAGTTCACTTTCTGTGCAGTTGCCTTTCTCATTATCTCTGACTTGTGCCTCTGACACATCTCGTCCTGGCTCCTACAAAAATGCATTATGTCCAATCTCTAAAGACAAGAATGTCTGCGAGACTTATACATGTGTGATGTAGAGAAGAGGGCGTTCAAATCAATATAATCAACATCTTTTCAAAGATTCTCTGAGTCATCTGCACCCATAGAATTGGATTTCACACTCACAAAGCTTACACTTACAGCTGAGAGCTCACAGGGGGGAAAGAGCTTAAAGCAGCATTGCCAATGTTTTCAGGTAAAGAAGATGGTGGCAGCATAACTCTTACCATGACGATAAACTGCAATATTGTTATTAACATCATCAACTTTTTTATTAATGCAAAATGAAAAATTGATTGAGTGGATAACTACATATCTAAATAAATTAATATTAATGTAAAAATAAACATAACTTTAAAAAAAATGAAATGTTATTCTGTGCTTTAAGAACCCATTTCAACATGTCCATTTGACCCTTCATGTGGGCTCCATGAGTGTGGGACTGAAAGCTATAAAGCAGACCGCTGACACTGGGTATCGTATTGAGGAATTCATATTGTAAGCCCATGTGGTCTGACTTTAAGAGCCTATTTTCCAGCCCTTTTCAGTTACCACTTAACGTTGGCCTACAATCAATAGCTTTTTGGATGATTAATAATATATTCTGAGTATTCCCACTGGTGACAGACCCATGTGGAGCTGACATGGACAAATTAGCTGTGCAGTTTTTCTGCTTCCAGTCCTTTCACCTCAGATCCATCTGCCTGGCCAACAGTTGTCTGCTGAGCTGGCAGGCCCCGCTGTACGGTCTTCCTACTCTCTTAGACAGATTGGAGTCAGCCTGGACGTGGTTGACATCATGTCTGTTGAATGAAACAAAGCAAAGCAAACGTCCGTGCAGCATCATCTGTTGCAAAATATCTTGTGATGTGATGTATGATCCACTAGCATTGTCACTGATTATCAAATAAAAAGAGTGCTTGAGATTGTGTTCTGTTATTATAGTTGTAAGAATTAGTATCATGTGATCAGACATTTATTTAGATTTGTAGGCTACAGAGGATTGTTCAGTGTGGTATCCTTTCCAAGATAATCATTTATCAACAGACAAAGACAAAAAAGAGCAGAGCCTACCACAGGCTTTGTGAGGCTGAACTGTAGAGGTATAAAGCACTATGCTCAAAGTGATAATGCTAACATGCTGCTGTTGACCTTTTAGTCATCTTAGCTTATTATGTTAGGGAGTCACTGTGATTCATCATCTGACAACTACAAATGTCCATTTGTCTGGATCAAATTACTGACTACAGCAGATCTTTATTGGCATCCCTTAAGTCCTGAGCTCCTACCATCCCCCAGTCATTTGAGTGTCAAATAATAAGAAAGACAACAAAATTATAGTTCTTTAAGTCGTGCTGTTAAATAAAATGATGTTTTGCTGTAAATGAAAACATAAAAGTATTAATAGACTAGTATAACGCTGCACACTGGCCACTATTTTCCTTTTTTTTTGCACATTAATACCAAAAGGCTGCTGTAATTTTAGTGGTGCACCATACAGAAATTCCCCCTCAGCAACTCACTGAACTCTGACAGCTCCAGGAGCTTCTCATGTGTCAACCCTGCTTTTTGAACACTTCGCATTCATCCATATATTCTACCAGTGTGCACGAGTGAAGACGAAGCTGCAGTATTCGTTAAGAGCCAGGTTATACCTCTCTTCTATAACATGGCCAGTGTAGCAGTGTAATATATAATACAGTATATACTGGAGGAGTGAAGAACCAGAATTTAACTACTGAACATGGTGGAACAGAGAGAATAGATCACATCCCCTCCACGAGCTGCCGGTCAAACAGAGGACAAAGTTGCTGTGACAAAGAGCGGTACAGGAAGTCCTTCCTGCTAGCAGCAATCACTCTGTACAATGCACTCTCCTCCATGTCAAGAGAGAGGACCCCTGCCACTGATATGGACATTTTAATCTTTATATAGAAAGTCTGCTCATCTGAACTGTATACAACATTTTCACTCGTACAATCGTAACATGTATCTCATCTGTTGTGTACTCATCTGTTCTGAACTGGCTCACCCTGCTGTGAGCATGCTACCCATTCAACATGATGTGTGTGTACTACTCTTAAATTCACAGTAACTCACATCTTAAAAGTCACATACGGCACTTAACCCCCTGATGTCTTCATTCATGTCAGTCTCTAATGGCAACAGAGGAGCTGAAACAACATCAACAACTCTGTGACACCGCTCACACTAACCAGCAATTAAATACGCTTTCTAACAAGAGAAGAGAAAGCTAGATAAATAGAGCAGAGATTCAACATTAACTTAAGAGGTCCTTTGTAATTTGCTTTTTGGCATGAGAACAAACTGTGCTGTGGCTCTGTATTTGCTTTTAGCACCAATCCTCATGTTCAAGCTGCTCTAAATGGACAGAGCAGGAGGAGACATTATGAAAGAGAGAAATTTCAGCACTTGGCAAAGTTGTGCTGTTGGTAATGATCAACATCTACTGCAAACATTACAGATCCTTGTCGATGTAATAGGCCGTTTTTGTGGATCACACAGTAAAGACCTCACTTAATGCACTTTTAATAATCTCTGTGACACAAGCGAAAGAGATTTTTTGGCTGGTTGAAACCAGAGCTGACAGATCTCAGTGTTAGTCCAAACCCAAATGCCAGTGTGAGTTCCACACAAAGTCTGTGACACTGAATCATCTCAAAAGTACAATTGCATGAATGCATTTTTAAAACCTTTTTAAAAAGCTGGACGCACAATAGCTCATTTTGACTCAGCAGTCTATGGAAACAGCTACGGGGGCCAGACAAATGGGGCCCAGAGAGAGTTCTGTTTTTTTATCTTTCTCCTTCTTCTTTTGTCAGTGGTATCAGGGATGTTAGAGCAAATACTTCATATTTTCTATCCTTAAAAAAGACATTTTAATGTATCAGTGTAGTCCTGTCATCAAGTCACTGCAGAATCTTTCTCAGTAATATGCTTGTGAAATGCATCTTTTCTCTATTTCCATCCACGTACTCTTTTTTTTCCCATGGCGCCTTGTAAGCAAACAACACAATACTGTGAATGGATGCTCAGAGCTCCAGGTTAATGTACTTCATTAGAGGTTCAGTTTTGCATGTCTGGCTTAATTTAATGGGCCGGAAAGCCTTGGGACAATTCTTCTGACATTTCAAGAATGCCAGGCTCGGCATACGAAGGCTTATGTTTATGTGAAACCACAGAGAGAAAGAGCAAAGGGGTTTAGGAGAGGCTACGGCTTACTCTGCCTGTTAATGATGGTTTAGAGCCTAAGGAGACAAGATGTGGACGGACGCGGGGACACACAGCTGGAGCAAGAAAAAGCAGGACACTACAAGGTAAATCTGTGCTTTCGGGGGGGTCACCTCCTCCATGTGTGAAAGCAGCAGTCATTCAAACAGAGTTCCTTCTTAGTTATATTCTACATATACAGAAATGAGTAATACATGGAAAAATGCTATTATTTATCATACTGCATGAATTGGATATGTATGAGGCAAAGGATAAAGCAACATGAATATTAGATGTTTTTATGACACATTTTTTTTATGGGGCACTACAATTTCTGCTCCAGTTGGTTTTTTCCTCTTTACTGAAAACAGACATAAACTAAAATAAGGCGCTATTACCAGTCCAGTTGAAAGGCACTGAGGATCATTTCTGATTCTGACTAATTCTACAATCTGTCTTCTGTATTTTTTTTGGCTGACACAACAGCAAATTGCATCATCATATCAGGTCGGGTTTTAAACATTTAGAGCGACTGGAACATTTTCATTATCACTATAAATGAAGCAGATTTATTGCAGCTGTAAAAGAAATGTGCAATAAGGTGTTGTTACTGTTTCAGAGTGACCAGAGGGCAAGCAGCATGGACAGGAAACAGCAAAAAGTAATGGGCACAGTCAACATCTTGGATGTGGACAAATACGCCTGGGTGGGTAAAGAAGGGAAACTTAATGGTTTTCACGTGGTGTGGTCCTGCAAACAAGAACATGCTCATTAGCTCGTCTGGAGGAGAAGCTATTAGCCTATACCGTATGTCTTCCATACAGATGGATCCCTCTGGAAACGTGACCTCATGTCTTGTGACATGATTTGATGACACTGATGAACCTGATCTGTATCTATCATCAGAGTTTCATGAGAGCTGGATTAGAAATGTCAGCATGTTTGCTGAAAAAGAATGTGAAGTCCTACAAGAACTAATCCAGATCACAGAAACTGATTGTGTTTGGTGTTGTGTACATATTATCTTCCAGACTATACCCTAACTAACCATTTCTCTCCTTATGATGTGTATGTATATGGAACTATTATTCCTCTAGATCCTTTATTTTAAAAGACTGGAACCATGTATTAGTCTATTAGAATGGTTATGATGAATACACTTAATATTTTAATCATTATGATGAAGAAGAAGTAAAACAAACCACAATGCACGACAGGATAATTCATGAAAACACATCATCACATCAAGCCCAAGTTTGTAAACAGGAAACGTAAACGCGCAGCGCGGCCTATTTAAACCTGCGGTTCCTGTCCGCAGGTCGCTGCGCACTGGAGCGGTTCTTTACTGAGGTGGAGGACACATGAAGCTGCTGTTACTGCTAACACAACTTATCCTAAAAAAGCTGGATGTACACAGTCTGATTACTGATCCAGGTGAATGCTTTGGAGAGGCCATCGCGCTCCGCTGGACGCATCAGCTGTGGGAAGTTGTCGAGAGTCTTGATCCTGTCGTTTGCTGCCTGGGGCCGCACCACACCTGGAGGCTTCACCGTCAGCTGAGGCGCACAGGTAGGTGTCTGCTGTTCGTGCTAACACTGGCTTTGCTGCTCAGTTCTGCTCTTGTTGCTGTGAATGACTTGTGGATGTGTGACACTGTGCAGGTCTGAGGTCTGGTGTTATGTTTGTTCAATGATGGTTGCTGCTTTTGTTTGGGATGTTTTCTAGCCCATGGTCAACAGGTGTGTTGTATAGAAATGCAAACTTTGCTGTCGCCTTGGACACACATCCACATTTTCTGCACGTCATGTTCAACCAGCTGCGTATTAGAAACACATTTACTCAAAGCTCTTGGTTTATGTGACAGCTTGCTTTATTATTCTTCCCATCGTAATTACATTTAAACTGCTGAGCTCCTGTTTTGTGGTTTAGCTGCTGCTTCACTCAGCTGCAGTGCCACTGTTAAGATATACTGGTGGTCATCTTCTTTTTATCATTATGTCATCATATTTTATAGGAGGAGAGTCTTTGCTACACACCATGAATTCTGCTCGTGCCACAAATTTGTGTTCTTTTCACCCCTTGTAATTATCTGCTGTGAAGCCGATCTGTCTTAACCTGCTGCAGACCAGGTGCTTTGCTGTGTTTGGGTTCAGCATCTCCATTCACTGCATAGTCATGGAGCCAGCACATATCTGGCATCCAGCACTGTATTTAATCTGGTTTCATGGGAGTTTCAGTTATGGCCATCACCCCTCTGGTTCTGCTGTGCTGAGCTCTGCGTTTGATTTCTGTGAGTTACAGTGTCAGAACCTAGAGTTCAAAGATCACCTACAGATGTTCTGTATTCACATAGCCTAATAAATTGGTTCTGTGGGAGCTGCCTGCCTGAATTGTTAGCAGTTAAATGGGTGTGACATGATAGATCACTATTATTAGCACTGTTTATTTATTTATTTATTTGTCTCGAACTAAAAACTGTCACAGTTTCACTTCTTATTGCTACCTTTGGGACTTTAGTTCAGCTTCATGTGGGAGGATTTGTGTGTTAAAACAAGTCTATGATGACTAAGAAAGAGCTTCAAGAGGGAAACAGTTGTGCTAGTAGAAGGTTTCCTGCCCTATTTAATTTAGTCTCTGGTTCTATTTGCCATTTGAAAGCTTGTTTTAATCATTGGGACTCACTGGACACCTAATTTGGACATCGGACTGAGCTCTGACTTTGACTCCAGTGGCTATTTTGACATTTAAATCCTTTCGTTTCCAATGAGTTTCCATTGTGATGGAAGCACAAAGCCATTAGAAATGCACATACTTAAAAGCATGTTTTGTAAAGCTGTCACAAATATCTGATCTCTGAGATCAGATGATGGGCAGCAGCTCTTATTTTGTCCCCTACGTCAGTAAACTAAATGCCCACTAAATAAATTAAACATTCTCACCATAATGTTCACTCAGACAAAAAACAAACAAAAACAAACAACTTGCAGCCTTTTATTATGCAGATACAAATGTCTCAGTAGCACAGTGACTTCTTATATTTGTCTGTGTTATTAGCAGCTTCCATAACCTCTTGTTAAATCTCCTCCAGAGCCGAAAATATGAATGTTTACTCTGCTTAATGTGAATAACAAGGCCAATACGTACTTCCATTTTGCCTCACTTAATGTAGTTCAAATTATTGCCAAGTTGCCCGAACCCATTAAGTGTAGGCGTCCTGCTGCTTCATGTTTATAACATGCATTTCTTTAATCTTTAAGTCCTCGTATGCTCGGTCAACGTAGGGACACCTAGTGCTCACTTATCTCTTAACTTACTGACCAGCATCAAGTAAGTTGTTAATAAAAGCACTGAAATGAGAAGTGATTAATTCTTCGACGTTTCAGCCACTTTCTGATGTTTCTGCTGAATAACCTATGTTGTATTTCAACAAAGGGGGCACAGGCAGATTCCAAATAAATATTTTACACCTATAAATAATTCTATTTGTTTCTTCTGCCTGCGAGGAGATGGTGCTACCTGCTTTGCAGGCTCTGCAGACCTCTGTCACACATCCTGAATAGTATGTGCGACACCTCAGACTGTATCTCCAGTTTAGAGTGCGAAGTCAACAACAAGAAAACAGACAGCTTATTCTGCAGTAAAACAATGGTGTATATATAATCCCCTAAGGGTGTTCTACATTGTTTATTCTGCTTCAGTTTCCATAATATGCCCATTATAGTTGTTCATCATTATGAATAGTAACTTAGATGTGAAGAAAGTTACCCCCATAACGCTATATAAACAAGAAAATCACATTTTCTATTCCATTCTGAAATTAATTAGGTAAGGTAATGCATTATTGAGGAAAGCAGAACAAGGTTTACCATTTGGGTTTTGTTTGATTTTCAGTTCACCAGTTAGACTTTTGTTGTTTCCTGCAGTATGTTTTAGCTCCATGTGGGCAGTGTTTGTGGTGTGCCTCAGGGAGCCGCTTTGGTCCTGCTCTCCCTCTGTGGTTGATGATACTAATGAGGCAGTTTGTGAAGATTAAGACCATTATTCACTCATGTTATGGACCACATTGTGTGTCCCAATTACTGTATCTTACCTCTAGCTAGAACAAAGTTAAATGCTGTACTTACTTCTATCATAGGGTTGCAAAAAAAAAAGAAAATAAATTGTCCCATGTATTTGTTTGAAGTATAAGAAATACTGACAAGTAAAAAATGAACATTCTTGACTCAAAAAGAAACTCAGCTGGAAAGTTGAGTTGTTTCCAAAAACCAACTATCATCTTATATAAAGCAACAGTCATCATTTAAATAAATAAAACAAAATAAGAATTGCACCACTCATGAAAATTTCCTGGAAATGTTAAGTTGGTGCCACTGTATCCTTTCAATGTACATTTATGTAGGATACATATATGACAAAATTGTTAATATGATAAATTATAAATCATCTGAATAAACTAACAATAAAAACATTGCAGATAAAACAGCAGTTACTTACATCTACAGACAAGTTAAACAACGATGTCAACAGAAACAATCACAGCAGTGGTGTTAACCCTCAATTTAGCAACTACAACAATGACAATAGCTGCAAGAAAAAAAAGGTAGCAACACCAATAATTCATTGACAAAGTGCAAATTATGTTTTAACAAAAATCACATTAAAGCAGCTCTGTTAAAATGAGTGAATAAATTATGAGCCTCAGTCAGCCACAGGCAGGTTATTCTGACATCTAGGAGCCCCGGTGGAGAAGGCACCCTCACCTCTCGTTTTTTAATCTAGAGTTTGAAACCGTCGGCAGCGACCTGCCCAGTTACGCGAGGCTGTGATTTGTCTTAAGCGCAGTTGAAAGATCTTTGATGTACTGAGATGGCACACCTTCAAAACCAATCAGAAAAGTCAGTTCTGAACTCTGTGTTTTCACATGATTCCAGAGTGAAAAATAATCCAGCAGGGATCCATCGTATTTTGAAACTCAGTCTTGAAAATCATAGTGGATATTCCAGCGAGACTTTTAGGCTCAGACAGAAGTTCTGAGAAGTCTGGCTGCACAAACATCATGAGGCTTCTATTTTAATCATAAAAACTGAAATCCTATTGCGTTATACTAAACTGGTTCAAAAAAATAGGACACCCTTCAGTTGTTTTCTAATATATTTTCAGAAATAAACAAAAGTAATTCTCAAATAATTTCCTTAAAGCCATTTGGTGAATAAAACACGATTTGAATTTCACTTCTACATTGTTAATGATACAGGATCTGTGTGTATTGAGCCTTGTAAAATTATAATTCAACGTCTTGCTGAAAGAGAGCTACTCCTGCGACAATGTTTTGTTGCGTGTAAGACACAGTTATTGTAAACATCATAGAAATGTTGGTGGTACAAACACGCTGCCATTGCTTCTGTTCTGTCCTTTGAGACCTGTCATGGGAAAAGGCAGTACTGCTCTCCCGTTTTTACTTTAGCTTTGATTTCAGTTCGACTTGAGGTTCTCCATGTGCAGAATTTTTTTTGGCCTATAGGGCATCTGAGAGATGAAAGAGAATATAGCTTTGTAAATGTGTCTGAAGTGGATTACAAAATATACTGCGAACTCGTCTCTTCTGAATGAAGAAGGTTAATCTGCAGGAGAGCAGATGATATCCTGCTTATCATTTCTCTAATCAAAAAGTGTTTTGTAGATGTGAGCAGGGATCCAAGTTCTATCATTTTCTGCATAAAAAAATGCACATTTACAGATGGTGCCATTAATAGCTACAACCCCAAAACACCAAGTTAAGTTTTAACTTAGCAGAATCTGACTATCAAGTACTTTATTTTTGACCTTTCTCTTTATTCCACACTAATTGAAGTTCAGAAAGGCATCTCGCCAAATAAAAGCAGGGCTATAAGAAAGCAGTAATGAAATGCCAGCGTGTTCCTCCAGAAATAAATCCCATTGTCTAGTTAATTGCAATGATTCTGCTACAACCTTCAGAACTAAACCTATATATTTAACTTAGTCAGTGCCATCATTAGAGCAGACAATAAAAAGCTGTTGTGAAAAAATGTCCCAGACATGCAAGACAATAAATACCCCCTGTCATCAATCTACTCTCTACTACATCTCTCTCATCTGTCCTACAGTGTGTGGTGGAGCATAACACCGCCTAGGTTAATTTCCCCAGTTACTAATTCAAACTGTATGAGCTGTTAGCCATTTTGTCGTCACCACACGTTACTAATTCCACTGAAAGCCAGTGTTCTGTTGCTGTTAAGTCTCAAAGATGCACAGATATTTAAATTATAATAACATAATAAGAATTTAATATAAGTACTTATGCCTTATGAGGAATGTTTGTCCCTTAGCTTCTTTGGCTCAAATAGACTGTTGGTATTGTTAACAAGGAAACAGCTTCATAGAGCTGCAGAAAGTAAAAGACTGGACTTGGGCATGTTGAATATGCTGTCCACAGGCTTGTAGGTTGATCGGAGGGGTAAATATTTCGTTATATTGAGCTTGAAATGCAAAATATGTAAAATGCATAAAAGCCCCTTACACTGAAATTAGATGCAGAAAGTCCAACCTGTGTGAAACGTCACATTCAACAGTAGAAAGATGCCTTAAATGTTTTTTCAAGCAATAGTGTTTTGGATTTTATAAGCGGAGGCATAGTTAAGCAGCACATTGACAGTTGAGGCTCACAAAGAATTGTATAAGCTCTGACATGCATTGTGGGAATAAGCAGTGAACCCGAGGACATAAAATATATATGTGAGTCCTATATGCTGGAAGTCCCACATCATGACGTTCACTGACGATGTTCGATTTCTTTTTTTTTTTTCTTCTTATTGCAGCTAAATAGAGTGTAAATGTGAATGTTAATCACCCAAATCCTTGTCATAAACCATTTCTCAGAAGCAGTTGTAAGGTAATCACACGTGTATTTGCCATTTCTAAATCAATGGGCCTGTTTGAAGGCAGATAACTGCGGGTGTTTGGTGACTTAAGGAGCTGTCCGTGGTGCTGAAACACATTGACACTCCTGACAAGTGCAAGAATAAACGGCACATAGCGGTAAAGTGTGATTAGAAAAGGCCCCGGTAGAGAAGGCTGGGTTAGTTAGTTAGTTAGCTTATTTATTTTTTGAATACTTCAATCAAAAAATAGCTGACATTCAGAAGATTAAATTTGGGGTAAGTAATAAATTAAAGGATAATTCTGGAATAGTTTTGCAGTTTTTATCCAACCTAGATAACAGTGTGTCTGTTTCTTCAACTTTACATTCAGCTGCTACATGGTGGAAGAGTTTCACATTAGAACAAACTGAGGGTGAAAATATAATATATATTTTATATATATAACATTTTATAATTTACTTAAGAAAATCAACACATGAATAAAAAATTTAACATTATTCTGAGTTGCAATTAAAGTCTGAAAAAATAAAGGCATAAGTTTCCTTCATAGCAAAAAAAGACACGAGGGTAAGAAAAAAAAAAAAAAAACCCACACAGACACAAAAAGGTACGTTACTGTCCTCTTTCATTTCTTCAGTGTCAGTTCATGAGCCAAAAATGAAACCTTCAGACAGATTATCATTAGTTTTGCTATGTGACCTCAAATATTTGATGTCGCCAACGCAGTATTGAACAATGTCAAGACTAGTTGTCATCATTAGAGCTCCCAGGCAAGTGGGACGTCTTTTAGCCACACTATGAAAAGACCTAAATCTGGAAACATAAAAAATCTAAAATCAACGTCTACCAACTGTTGTCTATCAAATTACAGAGGTACTGTATGGAAACCTATTGTGTCTATAACAAACGATACCCTTTTCATAGCAGTCTGAAATCAGCACATATGCTTTAATCTTCTGTTGTACGTATAAGACAGTAACAAACCTGCTGCTGTACTGCACTGATACTGCAGCCACAGTGTGTATGTGTATTTTTTATTTTTTTTTTTTAATGTTGTGTTATGTGTTTTCATCCAAATATGCTTGTAGCACCTAAAGCATCAGTGCCTCCAACTTCACATACAGTGAAAATAGTTTTGGATGCTTTGTGCAGAGATCCTGGAGCTTGGACTTAGTGGTTTGGTTTTTATTTCACAATGAATGTAACATACCGAAGTTTTTTTTCCTTAATTTTTTGTGCAGCAGTACTTACCCATCCATGAGAATCACAGTGCACTACATGTATGTGGAAAAAATGAAGCTTCAGGGCAAAGTGTATTGATGCTGTTCAGGTTTCTTGAGGCATCAGTTCGGCCCTGATGTGTACAGTAACACGTTATTAGTGACTTGACCTGTGTTAACTGTCACTGGCTCCATTCACAGACCGTCATCCCCTGATCCTGTTGATTCCTACGTGCAGATTGTCCACATCAAAGTTTTGTCAGTCTTGGCTACAGTGCGCATTGGAACTGATGACAATGGCTTTACTGTCTGTCTGGCTGAATGCTATGATTAGTAAACTCATTATATTGTCATGCTCTGATGCTCTTTTGCTCCCCATCTGTTAGCACGCATAAATGCATAACACGGAGAGAGAGACTCGCAACTTCACAGGCCTTGTTGGCACTTTTAAATATAACCAAGATGTAAACATGAAGGAAAGGCAAAGGGGAATTACAATTAAGTATATCTGGATGTTTATCAGAGGAAATCCCCCACAAACACAAAATGCTTTGCACTGTGTGCATCATAAAAAAACGTGGGATCATTCTCCAAACACAGCTTATAAACAAACCAAACAACATAATTAAGAAAAATGGAAAATTATAGGCAGCCTGCCCTTATAAGAGCTGTTATGTTCATGAATTGCTGACTGTGACGAGGCTGCTGCTCTTGATTTCACCCCGTGGATCATTTGCTATCTCTTGAAAACTCTTAGAGTAGCTGTTGTTCCCACCCACCTCCACTCCCACTCCCTTCTTTTCCCTTCTCGCTCTCCTAGTTTCCGGCTGAAGCTCGTCACATGTTTTCAGGATGCTTTTCTGGCAAGCACAAATCCAATTTCTGGTGACTAATCAGCATTTTTTTCCCCCAGCCTCCTCACTAAACACTTCTCACTATTTGCTGGACAGAGATGGAAATAGCGCAGGCAAGAGGGCACAGCTGCAAATGTTTAACCTCGCTTGCAGGTCCAATTGTTATGCTTAGAGTTTTATTAGCTCTATTTGCAAAGGAAGATAAGTCTTGAATATATGCAATTCGTGCCAACTGTAGTTGCTTGGTTTAATTTGTGCAGCTTTACATTTAGCCCGTGGGAAATTAAAATATATCCATCGTTTATTAATAGATAATTTGAATGAACCACAAATTCCATTGTTGATGTGAAAACATCATTACCAGCCCAGTTAACACTTAAACAGCAAAACTTTAACTGTCTTTAAACCAAATATAGGACAAATAATTATTAATATACAGAAAGACGGTAATCACTGTAGGTCTGTTGTAGTGGCACTGAAACACTCTGGAGACTGAACTGCCTTTTTTTTTTTTTCCTTCATGGGGCTGGTGCCATGATAACATATGCACAGCAAGAGAAATCCAATTGTCGAGAATCATGTCAGCTGCGCTGGGGGCCACAGCTTTTGCCCATGATTTATTACTGAAGCGCTGCCACATTTGCCAATAGGAAACCACTTTCAGTAGAGTCATGTGGATATACAGAGATGGATGAGGATAAAAATTGAATAACATTTCTCCTGCACTTACCTCACATTCTCTCCATCCACCTTTAGAAAAGCAGTTACTTTTGATTGAGTCGGAATGCATGCATGTGGGTTTTATTTGGAGATAATTTGTTTTCATTGTTTTATTTTAGTGTTCTTTCTTTTTGAATTTGCTTTATTGGAAGGTGTGCCACTGACTATTGGTCTAAGGCCAGCGGCGGTATGAGAGCTGTGGTCATGACGCTGGAGTACGACTTCCTCTGCTACTCTGAAAGGAATTGTGGTTCTTCTGTTCTCCAGAGTGACTCTTTGTGTTTTGTTGCGGCCCAAAAGTTTGCTTGTTATAACTGCCAGGCTCTGTATCATCTACCCCCTTGTGTGGCTGTGTTTGTGTCTGTCCTCACTAAACCAGCAGAATTTACCAAGACAAGAGGTTAGAAACACATTTTTATGGTGCTGCTATTTCTACTTTCTTAAAAGATGAAATTATACTAATTAGAACTGTAATACTGTTAAGATCAGTGACCATCAGTGATCATCTCTTTTAAGGTTGTGGTTTTTAAAACACTGGTTCAATTATTTTTATAAGATCCTTAGTAGTTTTTATATTAATTTGTGCTCCATGTTTTAAACTAGTTAGAAACATTATAACAAATATAAAACTCCACATAAAACAAAGGCAACCTGAGCAAACACAAGATTAGTTTTAAAGAATAATTTAAAACGGCGTTGAACAGATTCACAGTAGACACTGGTTGTTATGTATCACACTGAAAGCCTTCACAGTGGAACCAAAAAGTAGTGTACACGACACTTCCTGCTAACGATGCTTTAAACCCATTATAATTAGTTCTGCAGGTTATCATACTGTCAAAACTGGCTCCTCTTTAGTTCAAATAGAGACGATTTAGTCTTGTCAGAATTCTGCCACAACACTCCTAGATCACACTTTGGATCTTTTGGAAAAATGTTCTATGGCCTTATGAGTTGAGACAGGATTTCACAACAGAACATCGTACTGTACCTACGAGTACAGACGGGAACAAGGTGTTGAGTTCAGAGTGTGATTATTCAAAGCATAAATCACCAAAGTTAAGGAAAGATTTGGCTTCAAATTGCATCTGTTTTGTGTTGGGTTTGGTTGGAAGATCTGAACTGGTCTAGTATGAGTTACACAAAAAGAGAAGAAATATCCGAGCGCAGAGATGGTCCAGTAAGACCTCACTGATGTCTGCACTCACATGATTGATGTCACAGTATATTGGCAACTTACAAAAGTTTGTGTTTGTCATCTTAACTAACTGATTTTGTTAAACGGTGTCAGTAAATCATCAAAAAAACAATTCAGAAGCTGAAAAGAAAAAAACATCATAAAAGAACATTATGCATTGCTTCACTGCTGGTGCTGAATACTAAGTTGAATGCTGCATGTCATCTGCAGCGTGACTCAGAAATTAAGTTGGTTAAAGCACCGACTGGTTCTTTGTTGCTAAGGTAAAGATTTCCTTTCTTTGCTCTAACAGCTTTTGCACTTGATGATTTAGTTTCGTAATCCTTAAGAACAACCCTCAGCAGAAATAAAGAAAATGAATTTGTGCAACTTCACTCACCTCTTCAATTTGCACTTTCAATACAGGAAACTAATACTTACTGTTGTGAGCCTGTTAACAACTGAACCGTTGATGTGATGATGTTGCTGCAATTCTTTTACTCCAGTAGACAAATGATTCAGTCCTGTGTATGGATAGTCTGAAGCCCTGCTAACTCTCCACTATGGAAAGAGGCTGCTCTCCTATGGAAATGTGACATTTGCTTTGTTTCCCACCATTTAATGAGCCAGTTAACATTCAGTTGTTCACCCTAATTGACTCTTACACTAACCGGATGGAGGCACAGGACTCCAAATAATTACTCTTTTTATGAGCCAATGTCTAATGAATTTAAGTGGCATATTTACCAGTCGGCTGGCTGTGGGCAGAAGCAATGGGGGAAAAAAGATGTCTGCTTTCAACTTAGTAAACGACACTCAATATGTTCCAGTGTGTGTAAACTCTTGACATTTTGAAGGGAGTGACAGCTGTTAGTTTTACACTACCACTAATATTCAGGCTTTCCTTGACACGGCCGTGAAAATAAAATTCTTCAGTCACCTTCTATATAGATAACGAGGAAGGCTTGGTGTCATGTCATCATAAGTTTAATGTAGAGCTGTTCTGTTCTACCTCAGTGCCAGGTAGAAAAAGTACAAAACTCTGAATGTGGTGAATTCCAACAACTTTGAATTGTTTGCAAAACGGACCTTGAGATTTCACGACCTTGATTGGAACATTTTTGAAAATGCACATAGTTTTGGCTGTGTAAGGTTGAACAATACAGAGTAAAGTTTTTAATGCTACATTGAAAATTAATGTGTGTGAATTTTTTTTGTAGTTTCCTTCTGTGTTATTGAATTTAGTCTCAACATGATTGAGCTACATGTGCATGTAGATAACTAGATGAAGTAAGTTGCTACTACTTCTTTAGGTTTCATGTCATGTTCATGAGGACAGATGTTTAGAATTTAATTATTTTATTTATTTTTAGTTCACAATTCTCCAAATGAAGAGGGATAATAAAGACAAAGTCACTGTTATATTGTTATATCTGTTTTTTTCCTACTGTTTCTCATCTAGAAAGTATCAAGCTATTAGAATCAGCAATTAGAAATGACCGTGGCTTAGTTTGAAAGTGTCAAAGTCGTCTAATAATTTGACAGTTTTATCAAAAACCTTCTTGACTGTACCACTTAGTGAATGTGGCTATTATTCAACGACACAGCCCCTGAGACTTCGGGATTGTGTTCTACGGATGACTTTATCAGACCATTTATTACAGAAAGAAATTGGATTTCACAAAACCGGACTGATTGTTTCAACCCAATGAAAACTTCCATGTTCATTTGCAATGATAAGAGAAATTCATAATTATGCTCTCAGCAAATAGAACAGCAAAGCCTGCACTATATCTGACTGCTGCTCCAGTGTTTGCTTCAGTTCCTCTTTTGAGACATGCAGTTACGCTTCATCTGGAAAGAAGACCGTTTATAAATATAATCATATGGGTGTTTAGCTGCAGTATGCTGGATCATACCTTCCTCAAAAGGTGTTTCTCTTCTCTTGTTTACCAATTACAGCTTTGCCTTCACTCTCAACACATCCATTAGGATGTGATTTCTTGACTTAAATAGGGTACCTCCGTGGAGATTCATTCCTCCAACTACTAAGCCTCAGGTAACAACTGTAAAGGGAGGATGAGGAAAGCCAAGATCTGACACACAGTAGTGCAAATTCACCCTGTCGGTATGCCAATAATTAATAACGTCAATGTTAACCTAACAGTCGCAGCTTGGCAGCCTTTATCAATTTGGATCATTAATCTAATGTCTAGAATCTCACTGGTAAGATGACTGTTCATTAGATGCATGATTTTTGCTGATTAGTCCTTTTTAACACAATCAAACTCATCCCAAGCCTTTCGCTAAGACAGTTGATGGTATGGTGTCAGCACATTTGCTGTGGCGCTGGTGCATCCTGGCATCCGTGATGTGTCTAAAACTGGATTGGAGTATAAATGTGCTTTGAGATCTGAGACAGGGGTATTTGTTCACCTTTCAGCATGACAATGGCCAAAACATACAGTCAAGACAGCTCTTGAGCGGATTCAGGACAAGTCTCTGGTTCCCCCTGAGGGGCCGAACTAGAGCCCTGAATGAAACCCTATAGAACTCACATATTGAATAGGCCCTTTTGGCCCTCAAGACAATTCAATTCAGACCCCTTACAGTGTTGTGCAGCGTACAACCTTAGTACAACCAGACATACGCAAGTGACATTTATGTCCACTCATCTCGCTTTTCTTTAGTCCAGCTACCATGTTGTTAAATGTTTTGTTTTTTTTTTTTTTTTTTTTTTTTACTTTTCAAGTAACATAACATCCTAAACAAGAAATATTATTATGAATACTTTTTTAATGAATACTTTTAAATGATACACATGAAAGTCTGTTGGACAGTGATCACTATAAGGGGACAAGGGGGTATGGAAATATCATCCTTCACTTCGATAGTTAAAATGTCACCTGTCACAGCAAGTGTCCTTGAGTAAGACAGAGATTGTCTACCCATCTCAGGCACATAGTTATGTCTGTGTCTATTAAAAAGATAAGTTTTTCTTTAAGGGTCTATAAAATATCTGGAAAACCACCTGTCTAAATGAAAGAGTAAAGCATTATTCTAACGCAGCACATTCATAAATGCAGAAATAAAATGTCTGTTTATATTCAGGCAAAATGGAAAAAAACTTCATCTGCTGTGTTTTAAGCCCTCTTCTTGACCTAACCTGACTCTAACTAAATGTGCAAGTACAAAATATGAATGAGATGTCTTAACTAGTCCTCTTATTCTCTATTTCTCTTTAGTAATTTCACTATTTTTTTCAAAAGTTTAAATGTAACTTTAGCACAGACTGTGAAAACTAGTATATTAGCTTTGATGTGTAGAACTATTAATAATGTGCTTTAAAGTGAAATATAAAATTCCCTTAAGTGGACATAATTAAAACATTACTTGAGTAGAACCTGCTTACTCTTCACCCGCTGGCAAACCCACACAGGTGAAGCAGACATCAGAGCAGGTCTGATGAATTTCACAAATATCTAGACTAGGGCATCAGAGGACATCCCTGCACACTTGGCATTGCTGAGGTATGGGAAATTTTGGATGAGCTCCTTTAAGCATATCAGAGCATCCTTTAAGGCTCAGCAGAATGTTGCACACCTAAGTGCTGCTTATTCCCTGCCTGCAACAGACGGACAACAGACAGCAGATTATTATCTGCTCTGAGGTGTCTGCATACTAATGACTCCATCAGTCCTTCATCAGTCCAACTTTCCCTCTGAATGTTTTGAATGCCTCAGTTAATGCTGGTCATATTAGGAGTTCAGCCTCTTTGTGCAACAGCTTCTCTGGCAGTGATGTCAGGCAGGTATGTGGGTTTAGCATGTTTGTATATGTTACTGTTTGCTAGAGGAAGAATCATCTTTGAACGATGAACTATAAATTACAACATATAATTCAGTAAGGGCCAAACTGACCAACATTTCCATTCCTAGTTCCATGCACCTTGTAGCCAAATGTCTTAAAATCAAAATAATGTATCTCCACACCAAATACTGTAAAAATAATACCACATTTGTGGAGCTATATCAGCCTAAAAAGCGCAATAAATCTCCAAGATAAATGTGTGTGCGCACAGCAAAGGTCACTCGGATGCAAAGTCATGTGTTGACAAAAAAGCAGCAAGGTTGGAAGTTGGTTCTCATAGTTTACACCTCGAGTGAGAGAAATTCAACGAAAGGTATCGGCTTCATATGCCCTTACTGTTTCTCTTTCCTACAGGTCTATGAGCTGCTGTTGAGGCGTTAACTTCATTATTAATCAACACGGGTTCCAAGTTTACTGCACTGTAAAGTTTTTACTTGATTTAAATTTAAAAACGCAAGTCAAATAGCTGCTTTAAACATTTATGTCAAGTCAACAAATTCTGTTTGTTCTTCTAAATATTGTATCCTGTGCTTGATTTAGATTGTAGTTAATTGAACAGTTTAAGTTGAATTAGCTTGAAAATAAAAAAAAACTTGTATTATTTATTTTTAGGGTTAAAATGCTTTGCCCATTCCTTAACATTTCTGAATGAGAATTTACAGTTTGTGAATTCATGTTAAAGTAAAGCAAATGTTTTTGGACCTATACTGACTGTTGGGGGGGTTGGGGATGTAGTTTTAGGGGCATGTGTCAGCATCTTGATATGCCCACAGGCAAAACTTTTTTTTTTTTTCTTTTGGACAGACTGGTCTGGAGTTTTCAGCAGCAGAAAGGTCAGAACCTCGTGAAGCAATCACTGAGTCACTGATATTTATCAACAGCTCCCTCCAGATGTGTTATGGCCATTTTGTGCTATGGAGCACTAAAAATCTCACTTATTGCCCATGTAAGCAGACTGGTGGTGAAAGTTGAAATCCAGTGGCATTCGGCGGCAGAGGCTAACCGTCAGAGGCAGCTAGTCTTCCTCCCTCACCTAATTACTCAGTGGACCTGTCCAGGCCTCTGTGTCAGCACTGACCTCATACTGATCCAATTTGACCCTTGGCCCACATAAGGTGGTCTCTGGTGTCACTGCCAGTCAAGAGGAGGTCAATGAGTCCCACCTTAATAGTCATCAGTTCAGACTGTCTCCAAGGGACCATGAATAATCCCCATCATTCGTCTCACAGACAGGCCGTATAACCGCAGCAAGGGGATCCTAACTGCTTATTTTGCTATAAAGCTCTTATATGGTCCATATTGGCTGCAGGTAAGTGCTTCACAGTGATAAACCGAGACATATTTCTTTACCAATTGATGACATTTATTTTTATCGAGGTACTGTGTGAGATCAAGAACTGTATAAGTTTCAAAAACGTCTCCGATTACAGGTGCAAATAACAACCAACTCTTGATCTGCCATTAAATAAAGTCTGCAAAATGTAAGGGAAAGAAATTCACATCACAATTTGGGAAGGCCCAAGTTGGTGTCTTTAAATGTATAGTTTTATAAAAAAAGGTTGATCTAAGTAAATTATTAATAGAGTGTTCTGCACATTTTGAGTTGCATTGCATTTTATTTACATTAAACAAAAACAAGTGCTGTGTGTTTAGCTTGCATATCATTGTTGATTGTGACATTTAATTTCAGCATAAAATGGATTTTGGTCTTTCTGAACAGTGCGTTGGGGTTGATGTTGGAAACTTGTGGAAACCTCTGCAGTACACATAGGAGTTGAAATACTTACATTAAACATCAAAAACAAAACAAACATCAAAATGATCAAAGATATAGGCAACAATTCTGCTTTTGGGTAAAATTTCCTTTAAGCCAAACTTCTTTGAAGCATCAGGAGCATAAAAAGAAGAAAATATTGAATGATACTTTAAATAGAGGTTCAATCTGAGACTTTCTGATTAATGGATTAAACTATACACCACGCTCTCGAGTGGGGATTTGATTGCCTGCTGGATTTGATGACTATAAAAGAGAATATATTTGAACCTTTGTCTGCTCTGGTCTTGCAGTTGGGAGCTCTTGCTGTTACACTGTCTATCAAGGGCTTTCCAATGAAAGGTGTGATTTCTGCCTTTGCAGTCACTTAAGATTTTACATGGGTTTAATGATTAATCAAGGTGTGCAGAGTGATTTTTTTTTTCTCCTTGGAGCCACCCGTGTATGCAGAATTCAGCAGTATATTGTATGTATAATCAAGGATGTATGAGGGTTTGATGATATCAGTGGCCCTGGCATCATTTGCTGCCTCATTTCACCTCTTCCTTTTCAGAGCTGCTGCCTACTTCAGTCTCTGAAAAACCTAAATTTAGATATATGTACTTCTCTATTTGGTCTGTGCAGGCTGACTTCTGTGTCTTTGTTACTGCACTGGAGCATGCAAGAGATTAATAGCTCTATTTCAGACGGTTATTGTTGTGTGTAGGATCTGTGTATAGGCTGACTCATCACAGATGAGTGTGGACGGGGTGATGGAAAATTTGTTCAGACGTACATGCCTATTTTAAATGTCTCGAAAGATTTGGTTTCTATCTGCAATCAGAGCAGCTGTATGTGATTCTGGTTTGGCGACTTTAGGTATTAGAGTTTAAACTGTCACTTTTATAGATTTACTTTCAGATGTCAGTATAATTGTTACTGCTAGAGCACCAAACTGTACATAATGTAGGTTATATATTATGACCATGAGAGTAATCCCTTTTCTTCTCCACCTAGGGCTTATTTTGAGAGCATCGTTCATATATTTTAACTGTATACTGAAATTAAATGTACTGAATATTAAAATCTGCCGTTCGATGGCGACTTCGTTGACATAGCAGTTCCAACCACAGTGTTGAGTGGATGATTTTGATGAAACATGCTTTCAAACGCAGCGCTGTACGTGCACCAGCACTCAAACCCTGTCACTGCACATTAATGAGAAGCAGTGACGGGTTCAGATGAGGCTCGGTTTGATGTGTAGCCAGTTTTCAAATAAATTTATGTCCATTTTAGGTTTAAAATGTTAGGTAATATATGTGTTTGTAAACCCACATGACATTCATTTTATATTTTACAGGTTCGTGAAAGGAACAAATAACAAAAGCACCTGTTTGATTTTTGCTCTTGTTAGTCAGACGGTGTTTATTCCAGTGTGGCCACTTTAATATCTGAAAGAACAGACAATCAGCTCTTTTTTTTCAGCCCCAAATCTTGTGTTTGGAGCACAGGGAGCGAAATTTTATTTTGGCAGTACAACAGATCCATACTGTATGATTTTCTTCAATCAGGAAGCAGTACAAAGCTTACCCCTGGTGGGTAAGCACAAAGGCTTCAGCTCCTATTTCTAAGCCAAGTGTGTTTGCTCCCTGTACTGCTTTTTCCCCTCATTCTTACTCCCACCACTTTCTGCTGCTCACCGCTGACGTATTTCCTTAAATTTAGTGTATAGGCTTCACTTGCTGTTAAAGCTCCTCAGCCAGAACATCCCTCTGTTTTTCCACCAACATCTTTTATAGACATTGCCGACCTGGAGGTTGTTTGGTCAAAACTAATGGGACAGTAAAATCCAATCTAGTCAAAAGCGAGTCTAAAGATTAGGGAAATTCCATTAGCATATGGTTAAGGGTGACTGCATTTCAGTCCTGTTTGAACTTCAAATGTCATCTCCCTACCAATTACATTCTAAATTGCAATTTACCTCAGTTAATTACCTTAATTAATATTCAATGGAACACCAAAAAGACTCCTACTTGATTTGTTCCAGTTTTAATTTAACATATCACGCCTCATAATCTGTCCATATACGATATGCATCTCCTTCACTGTGCTTGTCCACTTGAGCTATCTCCACATTTACATATTCTGAGGGTAAATTTGACTTTAACAAATGCAGAGAAAACACTTAAACATTCATTTAAGGCATGATGTCTGATTGCAGAGAGTGGCTCGCAATGATAACAAGATCAAAGATAAACACAAAGAAGCTGCTCATAAACTATTCTATAAAGTGTATAATAATCTTATGATGATATCAGATATGATTTGATCCCATGTTACTATAGTGTATTTGATTTTGAAGACAGTAGGCTTATACCATGGTGCATATTGACTTAATAACCAAATCTATTAATATTAGATGTTGCAAAGATCTTTCTTGCTGACAGGAGTTTCAAAAATAAATCTATCTGAGGAAAAACGGGAGGATGCTGTGTATGAAGACCATATACTGTAGTGGAATCTGTAAAATAATGGAGATGGTGGCAGGTGCAGCTTAGGGTTCAGTGCAGCCTTTTACAGGTGAGATCAGCATTGTCTTGAAAGCTCAGGCTCTCTGAGAACTGCTCTCTCTGGAAATTAGTTCCAACAAGGAGAACTTCTCTTTTCTTTCTTTCTCCCAATTTTCTGGCTCTGTCAGCTCTCCGGTGCATTTTCTCCTTTCTCTAAGCCGACACTCGCGCGGGTCAAACCACTGACCGTCACCAGAGAAGTGGTGCACTTTCCACTACCTGCCAAACGACCACAGATGTTAATTCAATTCATAATGTCGCTGCATTATTGATGGCACGTGCTGTTGAAATCAGTGCACCATGAGGGTGTAATATTCTTATTTACAACTGCAGATATCAAACAATAATAAGCAGTTAGACCAATACAATATATACCAGTTTGTGGATGATATGACCGCAGCAGCCTGAGGCAGAAGCAATAAAAGAAGTTGCCACCACTCCCCAGCCACCATGTTGCTGTTCCTACATTTTTTATGTAATGTTGTTTTAGGGCCCAGTGTGGCCTGTGAATAGCAGTCCCCAAAATCCCAACTTCTAGGATTTGTTCATTGACTGGGAAATAAAAATGTTCTTTAATTAGAACCGTTCCATCTCAGGAGGTGTTTTAACAGATTCAGTGGGAAGACGTCAGCGATAAGAGGTATACATGTGTATTATAGCAAATTAATTTGTGTGAGAACTATGTCAAGTGTTTGGATTTGGTGACGCTTTAACAATCACTCAGATCATAACTTAACACACAAATCTGTGTCCAAAATGGATCAGCAGGAACACAGGGGAAAGATTAGAAGCTAATCCATACAAAATGGGTTCAGAACAGGCTCGGGTTGGGTTGGGCCTCCTAACGTTAACTGTTCAGTGTCTGGATCAGACTGACTCAGTCTGTGCATGTGGTATTTCTGAGCTGTACAGTACAGATACTGGAGATATGGAAGAATTTACCATTCACAATTTTGAGCCGTCGTCTGCTTCTGCATATTGATGAAATATTGGAAATTCATTCACTTTCAAATTGTTATCTGATTAAATGTTCAGTGGGAATTGTGAGCTCAGTGTTTCTGTGACTGAGGCTAACCGGCTTGTCTTAATCTTGACGTGCTGATTGGCCGAAAAGCATTCATATCTTCTCTGCTGCCATTTATGTACCCACAGAGAAATTGAGTTGTGAAGAAAGATTATCAGAAAGTGAATATTTTGATCAGTGTAATTACACTGAATTTAGTGGGCGAGCTTTTAATTTACCAGTGCTTTCTTTCAGTTATCTGTGATGTTTAATTTCAAGGCCACTGAATTACTGCCTCGTCTCGCATCCCAGAGTCATTCAGATTTTGAAAACAGGAATTTAGAAAGTCATTTTGTAAAACAGTTATTTCTTTCATTACATGAGCAATTTCATTACCTCTGTAATGCCTTTTTAAATGTTTTTGACCATTTTAAGAAAACTAAAACAACTAGATGGAACCGTAATGCACTAATATTTTGCTACTGAATTCATGAGGCTTAAGCATCACTGAAAACAAGAACCCCACTTTAAAGTTGGCTCGCCCGTCTCCCCTTCACTGGACTTATCTGCTGTCTCATCAGTAATGAACTGTGATAGTAGGACATGTACAGTACTGATAGAGGTTTCTGGAGCCAAGAGCAGAGTGTAAAGCTTTTCCTCAGCATCTGTCCAGCAGATCTCAGAGTGTGGAAGGGTAGTGTCACATTTTGCCTGACTTGCAGAATGTACAGTATGTAACACGGAAAATGAGTCTGATACTTCAAGTAAGATAACTTGCATACATACACATTTGTAGAAATTATTGGTGCGACTATGTATCGCTGTGGCCTAAAAGGCTCAAACACTGGAGCAGTGAAACGATGCAGCACGTGAAGGTGTCGAGCGACCGTACACGCAGCACATCATGAACAAAAGTGCTGTAAATGTGACTCCATGTTGACTAATGCTGAGTTCTCCAGCACCACGGACAGATCCTGAGAGCAAACGCAGCAGTTTCCACGGTGCGGTGCTGAAATGGCAGCGAAGAGCCGAGATGATCTACTTTCTGATTCCTAGTTCCAAAAAGTAAATTAGTTTTGTCTTATTTTATGAACACAGTGAAACAGGAAGCAGAACTAAAAACAGGCAGTAGGCTGACACGCAGGATGAGCTAGAAACTGCTTCTACGTCCTGTAATTTTGTTCAGAAAAAAAATATATAAATAGATATAATCTTTTAATGCGACCACTGTTGGAAGGTAATGGAAAAGGTGGACACTAATCCTCGAATCAGTCATTAGTCTTTCATCAGAGTAAGTTACCGTGTTTACGTTACAGCTCTGGTACTTACAGAAGAAGAGATGCTTTTTGATCCTCTAATTAGTTCCAACAATAGCTTGTCAATAGCTCCTTGTATGAGATGATGGCTAAGGTATGCTGTTGACCTGAAGTGACATGAGAGTTTGAGTTTGAACTAAAAAACACTGGCAGCCAATTCATAACGTCTATTCTTTCTTAGCTCGGCCACACCCATTACTTAACAGTTTAAATGGTATGTGTCCACCACACACAGTGGAGTAAAGGCCTCATAATTACAGTAAAGGCTTAAACGGCTTTTCTCTTTAATGGTCTAATAACCTTCTTTCTCTTGCCTATATTGTGTTGAATAAACAGAACTTGATGACAAAGCAGACTATTATGAAACATGTCTGGCAGAATAAATAGGTTTATATCCTTGTCTTTAAGTCGGTAAAGTACAAAAGGCCTCTGGTAAAAGGTCTCACCTGGAAACTGACATGAGTAATTCAATCGCAGTTGTTCCTTCCTGTTCATTGTGTTCACCACAGGTTTCAGCATTATGCTTTGAGATTAAAAAAAAAGTTTCAATATCCTCTTGTACTTCACATTTAATCATTTCACAGTAATCTCTCAACAGGCAGTGTGAAAAAATCAATAACAGTGTTGGACTCATATCACACACTGATTCATTTTTGAGAAATTCTGCACAGCTTTTACTTATTTATTCTCATTTTTGCGACATTAAGTGCATTACCATCCAAATGTTGTGCACATTTTAAACAAACTGCAAGGAAATCAGCAAAATGTCAATTTCTATTCACTGTAATGTAAATATTGGGTTGTTAAATAATCACCAGTCATGCAGCTGTTTTCATCTTCCTCCTTTTTTTAAGACTCATCACTCCTGTAGGTCATTTATAATTTAATAAATATTTTTCCTGTGTCTCTGTTTTTAAAGTAACACCTATATGGAGGCTTTTTTTTTCTTTGGCTACTTTTAATTAGTTCACTTTTTGTCCTGTCCAGTTTTTATTTGGCCACCTTTGGCTAATAAGGTCACACCAAACCAGCATTATTACACCTTATTCCAAACCCTCCACAGCCAAGCACAGTCCTCCAAACTGACCAAGCTGACAAACACCTACACTCTCTCACTATATGAGTCCCAAAAAATGGGCCACCTCAAAAAACTACCAAGACAATTTTATGGCTGTCATCTCCTGCAGTAGGCAGAAGCTGACAGCTTTGTGGAAATGGCTGGGCAGTAGCCTTGCATCAACAACCGTCAGTGGCAGGTATGTTGATTTAACCATGTAACCATGTCCAACATGTGATAGGAACAGTAGAGAGCTGTGATGGGAAATGTGATGATGGCATTTTTTGGCTCAAAAGCTGCTGGTAAACAGCGGAAGTGACAGACGAGAGGGATACGCTCTAGCAGGCAGGGCGAAATTGAATCTCGTCTCACTTAATGCCTCTGAAATGATGCGTCTCTTGCACTTCTGGGTGGACCTGTTTATTCTGTCGCCCTGTCTGCCTTACATTTATTATGTAGACGTATGAACATTTCTAAGTTGTCAGGCAGACTACAGCAAAGTAGGCGAGTGACTGGAAATTTGGCAAAAATGTTTAAGACCCTTCAACAGCCAATTTTGAGGTCTGACCGAGGACTGTTTATGCTACGAGTGCTGCACACTGCCACAGTGCACTTACTTTGTCTTAAATAATCTTTCAGTTGGTGCTTCTCCTCGCCAAGTATCACATACAAATAAGGATGGGTACTAATCCAGCCTTTTGTTGTATGCATACCAAGTGTTTTGATCAACTGTTGAAGGGTGTTGTTTTCTTTTGTGTGTAGTTCAGATTGAAACAATTTTTAGAGATGGTGTGATGAACATATGCTGCCAAGTTTCGAGATAGTTAACCTTAATAGTTAGTTCATCGTTTACAGTTTATAAAACACCCTTAACATAGTTGAGGTACATTTTTAAGATGCAGAGCAAAAAGTATTTTAAAATTCAAACGACACAAATAAAAGACCAGATTTAAAATCACAGTTTTCCACTCTCATCTGTTGCTATTTAGCCAGTATCCAGACAAAATCCAAAATAACAAACATGACAAACGGTGCGTCATTGAACATGTTGGACATGTAAAATGATGAAAACAAAGTCTGACAGTGTTTTCATCGTTGAAAGGGCCGAAGTCTTCAACAGCAAATCACCTTTAACTTTCCTGAATACACATGAAACCGACTCCAGTTATGAGATGATGTGTATACACGACGAGAGTGACGTGTTGTTGTAATGTCACTGCTTCTACTGGAAACATCTGCTCAGCTGGGACGGATGACCTTGTTGTATCAACTTTATCAGTTTAGGAAATCTTTCAATCTTTGCTGCATATACACGCAAGATGCATCCATACTAGAGCAGGCTTGTTGCCTCAACACTACGTGACCTTTTGTTCTGATAAATACGTTTGCCTGAATGCACGGCAACAGTGAAGATGGAAAATGTTAGGAAAAAGAAAAAGTATTTAGTTTAGGGAAGATGGAGAAGGCTCATACTTTGACAGCCGTTTCTTTGAAGTCTGCCTCCTGTATCTTTTTTATCCAATATACTCGGACATTTACAGTATTAATAGTAGTATATTCATAGAGCTGTTACAGCTGTATGTGAACTGCAATTCTGATATTGTTTCTCCAACCTATGCATTAATTAAGCCTTCCTACCTTTGATCAGTAACCGGTTTTGCCCTCTTTTACATCTGATAATATGAAGAAAGATTGCTGTCTATCGAGAATCATGGCGAGTGGATTCAGTTTTTATGAAAACCTTATCATCACAATGCAGCTGTCACCCGTCTTCTAAATAACCTGCCATCTCTCGAGAAACAAACAATATAAGCACGGGTTCTTAAGTGACACAATCCCCATTGAAAGGACTCCGCGCCAACTTGTGTGACTAAAGTATTATCGCCACACAGCGAGGACGCTGATCTGTTCCAGTCATGCAGATGATTGAGGAATCATTGTCCACCTGAGTATTCAGACTCGCACTTGATGCCGTCACTCACTGCCTGTCGCTGTTGATTACACATGGGTGTCAAGAAGTGTGAAAATCCAGATGTCCCATGTGGCGCTGGTCTGCTTCTGTTTGCCCTTGGCCAAAGTCAAGCAAGTAGCTGTCCTCTGTGATGAGACGGATGATAAAACTCTCCACTTTCCGACTCTTGGCGATATGAAAACATATGGACTCGATCCTGCTCACACTCTGAACAGATTTTAATCAAGCCACATGATTAAATTCTTTATTTATTTATATATTTTACTATTCAGAGGCATCTCACATGTCTAATATTTAGTCATTAGTCTCTGTTATACCTGCTGTTGTTAGCAGGCACTAAGAGGAACAAATACCTCCTAATCTTGAGGCAATTTTCAATGATTATTCCAACACATAGACTCACATGCTGTGTATATACTTTTCAGAGGATATTTTCATTTGGGAGTTTTTGTTTAGGATTAACAGCAGTGAGAGGGATTTCACTCTATTCCTCTCTGTAGATTCAATGAATCCAGTGCTCCTGGTTCTCGGAGATATTGTGTAGGAGCTTAGAGAAAATGAGGCACCCCCACAGGGGCCACATTACTAATAAAGACAGTTTTAGAAAGAGGGACTGTTTTTATGTTTGTTTCTCCCAGGGCTAACAGCATCTTCCTGCAGAACTACACAGGTCAGCAGGGGCTAAAGCCAGCTTTGCATTAAGAAGAGGGCTTCAGGGAAGATGGGAAGCAGGGATATGTTGACACACAATTCTGTTCTGAAATGGAAGTATTCCATGTGGTGAATACAGAAATGCCAACACAGCAGACAATAGGGGCTGCCCCTCTTTTGCTATTCATGCACATATCGCGCATCATTATACACGGGGACGGATGAGGAGTGTAACAAAATTCATCCTGATAGATGTTTGAGTAGGAAGGCTGTCAGAGACATCTTTAATTGATTTACAAGCTTGACAGGAAACTGTAAGTGCTGAAAGGAAACTGTGAATCAGACTCTGAATATCTCTCAACCCATGCTATCCGGTTTGAGCAGGAAAGTGACTGCCTTGTTTTTGGAGAGTCGAGAGCGTTAAATAAATTATAGCAATTAGTGAAAAGGCGTTAAAACACAGATGTTTCCCTTTAAGCGAGCTTGTAGCCCTGCGGTGGTTGCATTGAACATACCAAAAGGCCAGGGTAGGACTTCTGGCTTAAATGCAAATTTAAAGTACAGTTCCTGACCACACCTAACAGATGACTGTACGCTTTATAGTGTACTACTCTATTCTACACGTTTAAAGATGCTTCCTATCGTTTTAGACACTAACAGAGTAGAAACTACAATTTAAAATGTGGGTTAGTTTAGAACAAGAGCAGAATGTACATCCAACATTACATTTATGTGTAAAAAGCAAACAGCCAGGCTTATGTATGTATGTTACAGTATGCTACTGTGTTAAAAATGACAAGCGCTATCTGGACATAAACATACAGCTCAACATCATGTCTGTCATCCAGGTCTGGGTTTTCCCGAAGGTGCCGTTCAGTGGAAATTGGACTAGCTTTAAGTTTTTGAAGACTTTTCAAAGCTCATCTGAAAGTCTTCATCATTTCTGACCGACTGGCAGTAGGGGCAGGCTTCTAAACTCTGGAGGCATTATCAATTAAACAATTAAAAATGGATAAAAAAAAAAAACACATTTAATCACAAAAACACATGTGTAAATACTACTATTAAAACATTTTATTTGTTTATTTATATCCCTATTGGTGTATGTAAAAACAATGATGAAAGTGCTGTGATGCATGTTTTACACGATACATTTCTTTTAAATGCACAGTTGGATTTACAAACAGAGAATTGTAAACCTGGCTTGAAATGCAGTTACATCATCATCGATTAGCTGTTCGATAATATATCTTCCGAAGGGACAGCAGGTGGAGGGAGGAGTGACAGTACTGTCAGTCTGGACATCACAGTCTTGGACTATCACTGCTCTCCAGGCTCTTCCTGATAGCATCTGTGTTCGTCTCTGGCCTACCACAGATCCTGACCTTCTATCAGATGCCCAGCCTAATCATGCAGTCCTTCTTCCTCCAGCCCTCCAGCTCTGAGTCCCGGGAGGGCATTTCTACTATGTTGAAAGTGAAAAACAGTTTAAACTGCTTTCCATTTGCTGCTCTATAGAGAGGAGGTGATTTGTCCTTGGGGAGGTCCTCTCAGTAAAGTGGTCAATAGTATCTGGAGTGTGTGCTGCAGAACATCAGTCTTTATAATCTTCAAAATCATCAACACAGATGTGAAGTAAATCTACACAAGTTCAACTGAAATATTGGATTTCCTTTTTTATTCCCAGTCACTAAATCATAAAAGGGGCTAAAAAAATGTGAGATTTTAAAGTTTCCATTGTCATTTGTGTGGCTGTTTCGATATCTCATTGAAGGCATATCATTTTTCACATAAGTATACCCAGAGTCCATCGTGTGAGAACAGCCTAGGGCTGTGAGTGGGATGCGTCCCCATGGCTCCAGCTCTATTCTCAAACATTCATATGTTGATTTATTGAACTCGTATTGTCAGATACTAACTAAACTGAACTCATTTTGTGAAGCACAGGCCTATATTTATCCACAAAGTAAAGGTCTTTGGCCCATTACTGTTACTATGGCTGCAAAGCCTGCCTGAATCTGCCGTGTCTCTCCATATCTTTTCCATTCTTAATAGTCAGTGTATCTGCGGTATCCATCCATTATCTATACTGCTTATCCTGTTAAGGGTCACGAGGTTGCTGGAGTCTATCTCAGCTTTCATTGGGCAAGCAGTAGGGTTCACCCTCATCTATCACATGGCTGAAAAATAGACACAGACGGCTATTCACATTCAAATTTAAAGTCTCCGAGTTAGCCTGCATGTGTTTGGATTGTGGGAGGAAGAACATGCAAACCTTCTTGTTATGAGGAAGAGTGGTAACCACTGCTCCAGCTACTGTATATTTATATAAACAAATGTTTATGTAATTATGTAGGTAATTTATATGATCCTGCTAATTAATGGCAAATAGGGCAACTGACCATTCAAGCTTTTAATTAAAGCGATGTTGCTTTGACCAAAACATGACCACATAAGATTGGAAACAGTGGTTGGACAAATTTGCATCCTAACTGAACATCCATGTATTAGTTGTACGTTTCCAAAGCGTAACAAAAAGCTTGAACTCGTGTCCTTTTTATAGATTATTCTAGATTATCTTCTTCCACAAATGGAGTTTTGTCAGTTTTCATAGAGGGAGGAAAAATCTCCATGAGGGAACAACATGAATAGCTTAGCCTGCTGTATGTTCAGACTAAAAGCCCAGCAGGAGATAAAAAGGCCATGGCATATAATTTAAACATCTAACAGCTAGTGTTAGATTAAATTTGAACACAATCTTTGAAAGTGCAACTCACTGGCTACTTATAACCCACTAAAACATGGAAGAGAGCCAGGAAGAAAGCAGATGTCTTGGCAAATGAAGAGTGTTTCACCTCCTCTCACTGCACTCTGACTAGAAAAGACCATTACAAAAGCAGCATTAGCAGCAGTGAAGCTTCTCTGTTACCTCCGTATTGCAGCATCCCACAACACAAAAGTTGTCCTTTGTTCGGTGAATGCGCTCCTGCATCATTGATGATGATTAGCATTGTAATGACGGTAAATCATTAAACCATCCCATCGTGTGCCGTCACTCGTGAGTTACAGTGGTCAGAGTCAGCCGTAAAGTTCACAGAAGATTGTAGGAAAAATAACTTTTGATTTGTCTGTTTGAGCCAAGTGACAACTGCAGCTGCACTTCTGTAGCTACTAATGGCTGTGAGATGCTGACTCCAGGAAAACTGTATTGTATTGATGTCAAATGAAAAAAATCCTCTCACTGAGTGAGAGTCTCAGTATGGACTTACTCTAACGGTATTTTTTTTCCTGAGGGAGACTTTAGGACTTAAGAAGAAATCGAATTTGACTTGAATTGGTTTGATTGACAGTTGTCTCAGTCAATTACAGTCTTCCCCAACCAGACTTTGTCTCCTCTAAGCCAATAGGATTGGAAGTTCTGGATGAAATCATCTATTGAATGAATTTTGCTCATACCTTTTAATTTGTTAAATCGGTATATGCAGTGTTGAATAATGATGTATATATTCTGTGGTTATGGAGATGGCGATGTGGCACCTCCGATTCACCCACAGTACTATTTTGCTTTGTTTTTTTGATGCACAGGGTTCGAATAAACTGCTCAGTTTTTTGTTTTTTGTTTTTTGTTTTAGCTCTAAGAAATTGCAGCGAGCACTAAAGTACAATGCAGGTCTCAAAGTCCTTCAGAAAACTGTTGGTGTTGTGACAGTTTCTCTCAGTACAGCTTCATGGTTATATATGCAATATTTATAACTCATCTGTCTGATTCTGGGTGGATGCCAGTTAACCAGCAGATGGAGGGGCCCAAGGAGAAGTTATCACTTTGGATATTTGCATTAATGCTTCATCTTCCCTTGTTAACAGATCTTTTCTGTATTGTTTCATTTTTGACTTGAGAAAAGAGGAGCAACGGTAGCAGCAGTTGAAATAAAGTACAACTGAAGCATCTATTACGACAAGACTCTGCCATGTGCAGAGGAGTTTCACTGGACTGTAATTGTATTTTTACACAGAAGCTGTGCATAATGTGATGCAAAGAGAGGAAAAAAACATGATGGTTCAAAGGTAGCATTTCAAAGAGCTTGGACAGCACCTGTAACAAAAGGACCGTTCAGCTTGGTGGGTAGTTCTGTACAGCAGGAACTGAAATGGTTGTCAAAACAAAGTTTTTCCTGAAGCTGGTGGCATGGGTGGGTGAGTGGGTCGGAGGGCAGGCATGCAAAGATTAAAAATGCAGGTATAGTCAACACATGCACACACGGACTCATACAGTACAATCAGACAGGCAACCATACGATTATAAATCTAATTAAATGCAGTTGATATTCCCACATAACCGCCTTTTCCTGACACAATCTTAGGATTGTGCTGACCTGTAGTACCCTCTCCCCACCAAACTGTTACGAACACTGCTGTGACATCAGCTTTATTTAATTCACCTTTCCACAATGTCTAAATTGGACTAAAGGCTAAATTGTGCCCTCAGGGAATAAGAAAGAGCTCTAAAATGCATCACTAAAGGGCATCCTTTGTGAAAGCAACAACAGTTCAGAGTATGAATATGTCCCAAACAACCAAGCTCACAGTCTGGGGAAATTTATAGCCGCTATATAAAATCTGAGGCTTTCTTTTAAAATTCAAGCGCTCCAAAAATCACATTCACCCTACAGTACATCATATCACCTTAGAAAATGAGGGTCTCACAGCTGGCACATAATAATGCACACAGAAGCATTAGAGACCAACCAGGAAGAGACTGATGAAAATGTCAAAAGTTATAAAAGGACTCTTGATAGTTAGAGTGCAGAGTTATTACGTGAGTAACACCATGACCTGCTAAATTTGCTATTTCGCAGGTGAAAATGTTGAACTTGAAGTTTATGCTCTGCAGATAATTGTTGGACACTTTAAACTCTGGCTTGGCCCAAAGGTGAGTCCTGCACATGCAAACTATAGCAAACATAATGATGCATGTTATGTCACGTTGCTTAAGCGGCCCATTTGGTCCACTTTAACCAACAACGGTGTTTAACTGATTACCTTTGGAGGTGTTTTTTTACAGCATAGATGCCATTTTCTAGTTGCAGCTTGTTAAATGTGATTATCTTCTGCTTTTACTATTTTTATGTCTTTGTGACTGTGAAAATGTCGCCTTCTGGAAAATGCATTGCACAATGAATTGATTGAGAAAAATGATTGATAATGAAAAAATATGTTGCAACCTCTCTGTCATGTCCAGTGACAAAGCAATCCTTTAACTGGGTGACATGAATGCGAATATTTGATGTGCAAAAAGGACTTTGACAGCATTGGCATTGTTAATCAGTGCAACTGCATTTTACAACACTGCCACACAGAGAGCTGAGAAATGTCATCTTTGCAGGTGCTGATCTTCATCTCAAATGCATTGCACACTGAATCATGAAATCGCCCCAGTGTGCAGCAGAGCTCATGGTCCAATAAAACCAAATAGACAACATCAACAACTGCTTCATGTGAATATTATATCTCTGGGACTTATTCAGAGGTGACGATAAAAAAAAGAACCATGATACTGAGCAGCAGTTTGTGCTTTTGTAGAGCTTAGCACCTCAGTCAAGTCAGAATGGTCCCTAAAACCCTGACATCTTTAAAATATCTTGACGTATCTGCATGAGCTTCTGCTTTTCTGTAGGTGCCATTGAAACAGCAGGAATGCGTAGTCAATGGATTTTTCCAGCTAATAGTCTATTCACAGCGGCATGCTGGAGAGGGCCGGGTAGAGCAGCAGCTACAGGCTGCGTATCACGATGGCTCAAACAGAAGAGAAAATAATGTATGTTGTGTTTTATTACCTTTCACATCCTTGAGCCCTTGGATCATAACAACATGAAGCTTATCATTGTTTAGAGCATTAATCTTCATGGAAGGATAAATAGTGGTTGTAACTTTTCTACAAGTGATTGAATTGTTTTTTCCAAGCAGAAATGTCAGAGTTTCTCTTTTCTTTTGGATGTACAATATAAGTAGACAGGTGAGGAGCCCAGCTTTTTATGTTTTCCAGTGTTTGCTGCCCATTGAGGTGCTTCCCCTTATAATCAGCTTTTAAAACACCTCAGGGGACACGGGGTTTAGCTTTAAATGCCAAATTGTGGAGAGAAAAGGACTAAAAAGGTTAAAGGAATGGAGTCAAATCCAAAATATGGGTTGATGCTCTAGCGAGCTACATACATCAAATGATTTGTCAGTGCTTCAGTTGTAATTAACAAGTTTGGTGAAACGGTATCATAATCTTACAATCTAGTTTGTTTTTTTGGAAATCTACAGCCACTAACAAGTGATGGGAATCATTACTTGCAGCCCTAGCATAGAACCTCTTTCAAAATAAAACTCACCACTCATAAAATTAAAGCCTCTTGGTAAATTCCTAGAGGATGGATAATTTGATGAATTAAGAAATCAAAACTACGTCAATTGTTAAGTCATTTATGGTCAAGATCACCATCAGAATCATTTGAAAGACAAGTACACTTGTCATTTAGTAATTTGAACAATCACATATCGTTGTGCCTCGCTCTGCTGTTTTTTCTGCTCTCTTAATAGACCGACACTTAGTTCCCCTCTCTTACCAGAAATAACATAGAATTATTTGAGCACTTGGCGATGAATCCTGATTGTATACCTCTCTAATCCTTTGTGCCTTGTAGTTTTTATGAACCTCTTACCCAAAATGCTGCTTGGAAAAGAGGAAAAGTTTGCTCAAATAACTCATATCATAAATAAATCATTCTTTTTAAAGCTTTGCAAGGGATCAATTCCGACTGCATCTCTGCAGGTTTAGATGTGTGCCAGAAATTCAGAAATGCCTCCATATTTATGTATCCTGCAGAACAAAACAATGAGCGCCAGTGTTGGGAATAATATGTTTACTGTTTCGGTCGTAATTCAGGACTGTGTTTACACTCGCATGTTCAACTGTACCGCTGAGATTCTGCTTGGAGGTCTGTTTGTAACACTGACTGACCAACAGTGATGAGGGGTCCGAGTTTAGGATCAAACCATTTCGCCAGGGTCTCGCTGGGTCAGCTCAAAAAGGAGACACGGAGACCTAGAAATCCTGCAGCGCTTCCCTTGGCTTCCATGTTAACAATCGCAGCACTCTGTGGGGCTTAACTCGATGCACGATTAAATGGCAGAGGATTGGTCTGCTTCAGTGAGTGTTGTCTCGTCCAGCTCTGCACCTTTTCAGGAGAATGTATTTCTCATTAAGAATACAGTCAACAAACCAACACATCTAGCTTTTTGTACTGAGGTACAGCAGGAGAAGACAACAGGTTTACAATGATTTCCCATTTACATCTTATTTAACCATAATAGGCGTCATTTACCATCATTGGCGAATACGACAGTCATGAGTTTCATTAGATTGAGAAAATGCGATCACATTTTATTTCGAGATTGATTGAGATTCCCTGACTACACATGATTTCCTGAGTGTCAGCCGGGACTGGACCTTTTAAAGCCTACTGGAAATACGATTTAAGGATCTCCCACGTGCAAAACAACAGAAGGATGAAAAGGAATGTGCTGATCAAAAATAAATAAAAGATACAGTCATAAATACTAAATCAAATGTGAAATATTTTCTTTTCTTGTCAGTGAACAGGGGCAATGCTATAGCTGCTGAGTTGTGTGACACGTTTTCAAAGACAGGTGTGCAGAGTACTCTGAAAGCCTCTGACAGGAAAGAGAATCCACACAAACATGCTCCAAAGATTAGAGTTACAATACACAGTGGATTAGCAACTGTCAGCCTGAAAGTAATTATAAATGGAAATCAAAATTTTAACCCATCTGCTGTGCCGCGATGTTGGGATTACTTGCAGGTGTTGAATGTGATCCAGTCTCTCTGCTTTTCGGAAAAGAGCTGTTATATGGGTTAGAAATAGACCACTGTGTCTGATGCAAAAGAGAGCAAAGTGCATTGTATGATAAGAGGAGTGAGTGTAATTGAATATTTACTATATATGTCTTTTTTTTCCATAGCCATTATAACATGCAACATGATTTTTTTTTTCTCCCTTAACCGGTGTAAAATCACTGTTTTATGGTTTTCATTTATGAAAAGTGTGACCTCAGACCAAAAGGGATTGCAGTTAATAAGGTCAGACCAACTGCAGGGTCTTTGAGACTCAATGAGGAGGTGAAGCAAAAGTGTCGCTCCACTACTGTGGAACTCTAGTTAAACCTGAAATGGAGAAGAAAAACAGAATGATGGTGGGACAAAGCTTGACTATGTATGTATATATTAGTTTATACAGTTGATGGGATGTATTTTAGGAGTATTTTACCCATTTATAAAGCAGAGTTTTGTCAGGAAGCCAAACATAAAAGAAAGTGAAGTGTAAGTTTGTGAATCTTGCAAAGTGGAATTCACTTCTGACACATGAGCAATAGCTAGACCATACAGCAGGAATAAAATTTGCCAGCTGCTGTCGACAGGGTAAAAATATGAAATTGGCCTTGTCTTATCTCACTGCAACAGCGTGAACACAAGGCTACATCTCACCTAACTCGTACATTCCTGTGATTGTTGCAATATCGGCGAGTTTCTACCCCACCAATTCTGACTGTCCTGCAACAGCTCGGCGTTATGTGCTGACTGAGTCATCTTGAAACAAATGCAGAAAAATAAGCTTCACCTGAAGGGCAGAAGAAACTGTTTATCCTCCAGGCATTCTTCTACTGCGATAACATGAGTGGGGTTTTGAGGATGCTGGAATATTATACAGCAGGAATCCATTTAAGGTGCAGGCGTCTGTGGTGAAAGCTGCGTGTGCTGCACTGCTTAATCCTGAAGAGATAGCTTCATTAATTGTGTTCATCCCCTTCTCTAGTGCACCAGCCAAATTCAGGAGCGTTGAATAAATAATGAAAGTTGAACTGCTGAGTGACAGGATTCTAACGTTGCTGGGTTTGCCGAGAGCCCTCTGAATGGATCATTCCTATCAATCAACAGCTTTTACTACTATTTTTGCTTCAGTTTGCGGTAGCAGTGTGTTTATTTCATCGTTGGGAATCTGCGGCCCCTGATCTGCCAAGGGCCCTTGACTTGAGTCCAGTAGACCTGTGTGGTAATCCATCAATGCATACTGTATTTATTAGATTTATTGGAAGGTGTTTTTTTTTGGTCTCCTTCCTGGCAACAGCTGTGGCCAGAGGCGTAATGTTTTTAGCCTGTCTTTTCGTTCCATTCTCTGCAATATACACATATACACCTTGAGGGAATTTCTTCAAATGTGGCACAAGTATCCACACGGACTGAGGGATCAACTGATTAGCTTTGGCAGTCAAAGCTCAAGGTCACTGTAACTCCAGGTCCGTCCCATTCTCATGAATGCAATATTGCAGCACTTCCTTAAGGGGGATTTTATTACATTTGGCACAGCATTGACTTGGACTCATGGATGAATCGGTTAAGACATGCATGTTGACTGCAACTTGACAATAATTCTAGTTTTTATTATTTGGTTGCTGTGAACAGGATGTTAGTAAAATCCTTCTCCCCAACGAAGATGAAAGAAGTGCCACTGCTGTCCAAGTAGTGGACATTAACTTTGATAATTGTGTCATTTACCATTTGTTTTCCTTGACTGGTTTTAGATTTATTACGTGGTAAACCCTAACCCTCTAACACTTTGGTGTTTGTTACATTGAAAACCTAGCAGTGTTGCCAAAGGGAGGTGCTGTGCCAAGCAGAAAAGCCAGTGTTCTTAGAAATCCAAAGGTTGGAGGAAATGTGCCTCAAACCAGAAGACCATGATTTTACCTTTGCTGCTTGGTGATAATGCAATGCTGAGAAAGTGACTCAGAGAAATCCTTGCTTCTCAACAATCTGTAATGGCTCCTTTATGAAAGGTAACTACGAGGAAAAAAAAGCTCCTTGGTATGTTCGTTCAGAATTACATTATCTCAGATGGTATTCTGTCATTTTGAAGTACTGACTTCCGAGTTAGTGAGGTTCTGCATTTCCAAGAAATACCGTCAACATTTCCTAGAAAAATGGGCATCAGCATGACCGTGTAAGAAAAACCAATAGCTTAAAGCAAGTTTTCAGGAGAAGACGGGTCACTCCCACCTGTTACTCAGTACACATCTCCTCTGGCATCAATGCTGGGAAAATTGAAAACAAGTGAAGATGCTTTAGGGGGAAAAATGCGCAAGAAATTCAAGTCCATATAGAAGCCTTTAGTTTTTGCTCCTGCAGTCAGGAATAATGAAATTCAAACCTGATGTTTACTGTTTCATAACTGAAAAGAAAATGGGAGGAAAGGGGACTATCATTTATTACCTTTATAGCAAGTAGAGGATCAAGTTCAGTCAGATGTTAATAAAAAAAAGACAAAAGCTTATTCATAAACGGTATCGTAGTCACATACAAATATCTATATACAGTTTGTTAGAACTCTATCTTTTAAACTAATAGACTGCAGTGAAAATGTATCAGCCGCATCAGCACTGCTATGTATAATGCAATATCATTAAGGTTATTTTCTATAATGAAATTATATTTTAGTCCTATACAGATTCCTTTATACACTATGTGACAGATTTTAAATTTGCAGTCAAGGTATCCTGTGAATTTGTCACTGCACAGTGCAGTGGAGTGAGATTCCCGTTCAGCACAGCCACGTGGTCTTTGAAGATTCATTAGCAGAAGTCATTCGAGCAGCAGTTAACTTTTAATCAAGGCATCATTTGTGATCAATATTCTATCTGCTAGATCCTAACATGAGCCTTGAAATTGTGGAATACTGAGCAATGTCTTGCATTTATTCAATCCATCACAGATTACTGATATGGGCCTGAAGAAAAAGAAACTGAGAGGAAATTTTCAGAGTGATGAAGTGATGGCGCGACGGCAGTAAAGCTCCTGGGAGGCTGTGAGAAAATGAATAAGACAGAAACACGGAGACAAAGCGTTTCTCAAGGTCATCAATAATCCAGACAGTGACCACGGCAGCACTGTCCGAACACTTCAACCTAGCTAAAATATTATCTCCAGGCTGCAACATCTACTTGAAGACAAGCTTCACCCCCCTCCCTTAAAGTCGATTAATATTGATTCTGCATTTGAGCAAGCATATGTGTGTCCTCAGGTGGAACCAAATTACTTTGAAACACCACAGGAGGGGTTCGCTTCTGGGAGTTTACTGAAAGCCATTAGCTGAGTGGACTGGGAAAAATAAAACTAAATTAAAGCAAATAAACAATAATATAAAGTCTGCAGTTTCAAGCAAAGGAGGATCAGTCAAGAGGAGCCAGCAAAAAAAAAAAAAAAAGCAAAAGCCTGCAAACAGCAGATCAGTGTTTATGTTGGATTAGACCCTATGTCACTGCAGTTCAGAAACTTGTGCAACCATGGAAATTATGCAAGTCTCAGCACCTCATACACACATAGATGTTTGTGAATAAAGTTAGTCCATGTTATCCTGTGCTACTAAGCTTCTTATCTCACTGCCGAACCTGTGCATGTGCATGAAACATCACTTTCAATCTCTATGCTGCCTTTCCATGTCGTTATTCCGAACCTCTGTATACAGACAGTTGGAACTGATTGTTGAATTAAATCAGCAAACAAGCAAACATGGAGAATAAATCTTACTAGGGTTTGCAACGCAGGTAGCATTTGTATATTCAGCAGGTTATTTGGTTTGGCTTTTTCTGTTCCTCTTATTGTCTGATTGTCATTAGTACCCTCATGTCTTAGCTTACACTCTTAGCCTGCTCCCTAATCTCTACACGTACCCCATAATTAACATAAGATATCCAGTGTATAATTAAATGTAACTTTCAGTTGTACTGTAAATAACATTTACTGGGTAGAGCTTTGGCTTTTTGGTTTTCCTTGTGCAGCTGGTGTAGACAGAGTGTGGGGTCTTTACACTGTGGCATTTCTACATTTATTTACATGTACTTACAGTTATTGCCACATTAGTAATACATTTTCATTACAATAATGTAATAATCCCTATCTGAAAAGGAGCATTTCTTCTATTTCCTCTCCTTTATTTCTACACCACTGTTCATAGGCATTGACCTGCACTTTGCAGTTTTTTGCTGTAGAGCTCTCTCAACCACAAAACCACAATGGACTATGACTATGGAAACAAGCTGTACAATAGGTCACTTTAATAACAGGAAGAAAACAACTCCTGATTGTTATCCACAAACTGCTTCCTGTGGGTGTCGTCATTACCAGATCTGCTGCAGGTCTTTCTGATAAGAGCAGAGGTCAGTGGGAAAAATCAGATCTGTGAATATTGCAGTAATTCAGGCACCTCCGAAAGTGGATAATCCGGGTCAAATCTCATTCGCACTTCAGAAATTGACCGTCATCATCTATGCATTAATGCAAACTTACGCATATCAAATGGGACATCTTGAGGAACGATTTGACCACTCATTTCAAGAGTCTGATTATCAGACAGAAATCTTCATCGTGGCAGAATCCAACAGTACACTAGAGATAAATCAGACACACTTCCTCATTTATTGGTAATGCAATCAAAGGGCTCTCTCTGAACAGACTCTCAAATCAACATTTGGTGAGAGGAAGGGAATCAAATGTTTCTAGGTTAAAGTGTTGCCAACCAAAGGAGATGGTGTGCTGAGACGGGCAGAAAGAGAACCGAACTCTGAAAGCTTCAACTGATTGGTTATTTCAGCAGAACTCTGCAGCGCGACAGGGAGATAATGAGCTCGCTTTGATCAGAGGAGCATTGTTGTATATGATGATCGTGTGTGTGTGTGTGTGTGTCAGCAACAGTGTCTAATGAATATTCAAAGAAGTCTGTCTGTGATAATATCCCAGAGGAGCAGCTGGGTTGTTGTTACACACACACACATGGGGGGGTCGCCACGCACCTTGTCACAATCACATGATTGTTAGAAATACCACTGTTACCACAGATCATGAAACATAATTTATAAGGTAACTCAGGGGTCAAGAAATATGTGGGAATACAAACTGGATAGGAGAAAGTCATGATGGCGAAGCAAAGAGTTTTTACTGACAGTTTATTATCAGTTTGATTTGTATTGGATGGCTAGAACAGAAAACAATAATTGCATGCTAATTACATTGTAAAGTGGATCAATTAATCATTTAAACATACAGTAAACAACAGCAAAAACATTCATCAATCTCCAGTTGAGAAATTTGCAGGAGTAATTGTTTGTATTTGGCTTTGCTAATTAAAGAAAAAGTATGAGTTAAATTGTGTTTTGCTGGTTTTATTTACCGCTTTACTTTCCCCCCCACCCCCCACATAAATACCTCAGGGGGGCATCCTCTACAGTAGATTTATCTTCTGAATGCAGCTTCCTCCTTTTTGGAGGCAATAATTAATCCCTCATTTATAAAAAATAAAGCTGCATTGAGATAAGGGACTGGTCTGGGAGTCATTTGGTATAACCTCTGCATCACACAGCCCAAAGCCTGTTTGTTGTGTCACATGCAGTCGCTCTCATTCAAGCTGGCAAAGCAACACACGACTGTCCCTGCTTTGTTTTTCCTGCACAGCCACTCTGTGCAGAGGGTCTGCAAACTAAATTCTAGATCACCATTCTATCCATTATCTATTAAATCCATTCAAATGACATCCCACAGCTGTAAATGTTCCATATTTCCATCATAGGCGACATTATGGGTTTTATATTTCTGTTTATAAATACTTCATGGTCTTCATTTTAAAAACTGATATGGTACCACCGTGTTCTGTGTGCATGTTCTACCAAAAGTATTTCCAAAGAAGTATCTCCACTCGACCAAGACCATCCATCTCCACTTATAATGTGCATTTAATAAGAATTAAATTGGCGGGTGGATAGATGCAGTTTGAGCCGTGTGATAATGACAGTTTGACTTTTCATGGCTTTGACATGTGGATGACAGCCGTCTGTAAGGCCTAATGGAGCCGTTCCGCCAGCATCTGTTAAGAATGCTTCATTGAGTTTACAATTAGTAAATGCCACGGTTCACTGCCAGGATGTGTGACCACTGAGAGTGGGCAAATCCAAGCGCCTTTAACACTTTTATCACAGAGTGGAAAGAAGAGTTGGGAGATTGATTGGCCCCCCTCCCCCAAGAAAGTCTGTCAGATAAACTGGTCCAGCATGGACTGATCTAAGGTGTGATATAGAGCTAAAAACAAAGTTATTAGCCCCCAAGGAACTATGGAATTCAGTTAATTCAGATTTGCTGCAAACCAAAGAAAATGTAGTTAGAAGTGAGGTGATCAAATGTATTAGCCCACTATTTTCAAGCATTGTCTAGAACCGGTCATCAAGGTCATCATCCAAGGAAAAACTCCACTGCTCACCCTGTGGTCCATCAAAGCCACAAGTTTGATCTTGAACATTTGAAACATGGGGATGAGTTTTGGAAGTCTGTCCTTTGGTCTGCTAGGACCAAACAAGTTGTTTGGGCACATGGAGGCTGATTTTGTTTAGTGAAGGAAGGGAGAAGTCTTCAACCCCATACCACAGTTAACCGTGGTAGTGGGAGCATAATAATGTGGGGCTGTTTCGCTGCTTCGGGGAACCTTGCTTTGGTGCATTTGGTGCATTTGATCATGAAGAAAGATATATTGGTTAGTCCAAAACTTAAAAAGTCCAGGATTAACCCCTTTTTAGAGTCTAGATCTCAAACTGAGAATCTGTGACAGGAACTCATGGATAATGTCCATGCTAAAAAGAAATCGCACCATTTTGAGGAGCCTAAACTCTAAAACAAGATGTTGTCAGTTGTGATTCAGAAAGGCTGCAATACTATTACTTGACAGACAGACAAAAGATGTTGTGTTTCTTCTTTTGAAAGCAATTAAACACTTGGTTATGGTAATTTACAGGGAAAAGGCAAAGGTTTGATTTCATGAAGGGGAGCTAAACATTTTCACTCAATGTTTCTGATACATTTAGCTGGATAATATTTTTGAATTGTGAATTTGTGATTCAGTTACAGTACATCACAGAGATTTTAATGCCTAATGTTACATCACATTTGAATCCTCACAAGCATCAAGCTAGAAACACATCTGTTGTTCTCTGTAATAAATGTTAGCGGCTTTTCTTCAACTTAATCTGTTTGTTGACACAATTAAAGCAAGATAAGAAATCTAGGGAAATTCCATGTGCCATTGTTCTATAATTACAGCTTGTTAGAACAGTAACCACTGTTTGTACATACACACACAAACTTTTTAGCATAAAACACAATTATCTATTTATTTATAAAAAATATTTCCCCACATTGCAACGATCATATGGAAAAATTATAACTATAGTGGGTAATGCAATGGCTCGGTGGGTACATTAAGACATTTGCAACTGTATAGAGTTTCATTGTTTGGAACGTGGGAGTACACCTGGAGAAATCACTCAAAGATTTTCTTCCGTAATTGGATCCTCTGACTTGCTTGTGTAAGTTTAAGCCTTTTTTGTATATCCATGACCTTAAACTAAGCTATAATCACCTAAATGGAACATAAAGGATAACTGTGGCTCTTTGGAGGTTTGGTAGCATTATGCCTTTTGCCCTAGATGAGTCCCAATATAGTAGTAATGAGAGTAAACACATCCTCCACAGCAGGGTTGCTCATTTTTTTCAATTTACAATTTACTTTAAATATAAATGCCCAAAACTTTTCTTTTTATTTTTTAAACTGCTAATGGGTCAGAAGACAGTAAGCAGTGTTGTATTTACAGTGGGAACAGCATGTAGTCCAGTAGAAGCTGCAGGAGATGCTGTGGTTGCTCGTTTATTCAAATCTTCTCATAATGGTTATAATGTCCTTTTTATTTCACATTGCTAAATTAAAATTGTGTCTAATAATACATTTCTTCCACAATGTGCAAGTGTTGCTGGAGATTTGATCCTTTCTTGAGTTAGTTCTCTCTCATCCATGCACCTTGGTAGTAGGTGAAGAAATTGCTGCTTTGACTTGAAAGAGAGTAAAGGCAGCGTAGAAACATTAACTATATTGGAGAAGACACGAATGACTTGATAGATTTTCCTGTCTTGATAGACTTCATGAAAGAGGCAGAAATAACAACTCACTTTTTCATAACTATAGTGTGTTAAATAATTAACACAAGTGTAGTGTGTGTGTGCAGCTCTACAAGAAAATATGATCTCTGACTGTGATGTGGTCAGTGGTGTTATTGTGGCAGGCGGCCACAAATAAATGACTGCATGGGGAAACACTGGGATACATTATTGCATTAAATGTGCTTGATTGACTCCCAGAGGCCCTTTATGATCTATAGGACCTTATTCATAAACCCTTCCTTGCTCCAATCCCGGCAACTGACCCTGTTAGTCGACAGAAGCGCAGCATATGGAGGCACCACCCCCTCGGCCCCCCGCTCGCACCCAAACCAGTCAAGTGAAACAAGGCCTCTCCATGGCGAAAGCAGAGAGCAAGCACTTCATCTCTCACCTCAAAATCATTATTACCTGATTAAGTGTGATTAAGAGAAGATCATTAGCAGCTGCATGTCCTGTCAGTAATGATTACTGTGATGGGTGCGTTATACCCAATGAGCTCATCTTCAGGCTTAGACACTCTAATGATTAGGGAAGCATTGTTTAGCAGAGCTCCTGGATGAAAGCTCCACTCTCTATTGTCTGAGGGGAAAATCAGAATGAGGTGAACATCCCACAACTGCTTTATAATGAACTAAGTTGTTCAACATGGGAGATGACATTGAACAAATCTGAACTCCAATTCTTCTACATTGTATACTTGTGTTATTATGTTCAAGCTATTACTGATGTTGATTCTTTGGTTATTCAGCAGTTTAAAGCTACAAATATCCTCTTCACATGTAGAGTTTAAAAGCATTACGTAGACAGAGAAGTTGGTGGAAAATTGGAATGATGTGATGTAGTGATTAGAAGTGAGTTTCTCTGTGTGAAGAAGAAACGAGAGAGCGAGCGAACGACCGATCACCTGAACATGTTATCAAAGATACAGAAAATGGTTTCCCAGCCTTGTCTGACACTTTCTTCCTCTACAAGCCTACCTTTCTCAAAATGGCTCGTTCAGTGAAATTGATGTGTGAATTCTATCAGTGAGGCTTGTGCAATACCTAAATTGCCAAGCCTAATCAGGGACACTGTGTACTGACTAAAACTGAACCTGGGGTGTGCTAGAGGGAACATACATTCATTTCTTCTTTAGCTCTGTCTGAAAATCAAATTTGATTTGATGTGTTAGCTGACTTTCAGGAGAATAGTAAATAAATCCTCTGGTGCAGTCGACTGCATATGAAAAGTATTTGCTTCCCTGCAGTGTAAATATCAGGAATTGATTAGCATTAGTGAGAAACTTAACAATGCAGTGATAAAAGCAAATTATCTTGATTACCAAAGAAACTGACGATGATGCTGAAGTTAAACTGTTCACTTCACAGGCGTAGGTGAGATCAAGTTGTCTGGTAATGTTGTGTACTCCCATAATTAACTGAACATTTCTTATGTACACCTACAGTACATTGAACGTCAAACAAGCAATGCACCTTTTTTGAAAGTACATTAAAAAAAAAGATTGTGCCTCAGGTAACTGTAGTGTGTCGTGAAAATGATGTTTGCCCTCATTTTGCCCCAGACATTAATTATGATAGTGGCATGATATGTAATGATAAACATGAGTCTTAGCATTGAAATGCTACAGCAGGGATCCCTGTCCTACCTACTGCTAATCACCTGGATCAGCCACCATGGTGCAAAAGTCTACCATATATAACGGCTATTTCTAAAGATGTTCTTAACACAAGAACACCTGGGATAAATTAAACAATCAATAACTAATAAATGTATCCACATAAAATTGGACTAATTAAGTTTAATAGGCACAATAACAACCTGAGAAGAAAACTAAGGAAAAAATAATTAGATATACAAGCAATAAGGGTGGAATAACCAGATACTTAAATGAATTCCTGACCTGTGATGTTCGATCTAAGGTCCTCTGCAGTTTAACGTGAGTATAACCAGACAGTTTATTACTTACCACAGGACTGTCCCCTCAACCTTAGAAAACCCTGAAACAATTACAAGATATTGACACAGAAACTGCAACATGACGCAACATGAAAACATCCTAACAGAGAAGTATGATGTTGGAAACGTCATGAGCTGCTTTGCTGCCACATGACCACATGTTGAAACTCGGTAGAAGTTGGACGATGCAGCAGGACAATGAGCCTAAATATCAAAGTCAGTCTACTAAAGAATGGCTTTGGAGACACAAACTGTCTTCTGGAGTGGCCCAGAGAACAACCCAATAGATACGCTGTGGAATGGCCTTGAAAACCATTTGCAACAGACGCTGTCTGAGCTGAAGCAGTTCTGAGAGGAAGACGAGGAAAACCTGGAAACTGCCTGCCGGCTTTTTTTGGTTCTCTTTTTATGTTTTGTGGAAGTGTGGATATACTGTAGTGACATTATGGGTGTTATTTGAACACAATTTCATGCCATTTTTGTTTCACCTGTTAAAATATTGGCTGTGATTTTTAATACCACCTGCTAATTTTTTTTAATTTTCACTTTGTTTTTTTGCTGCTGCATCTTTCCTGTTGTCGCGTTTTCCAGCAGTTCATGGCAGTTCACTACTAAAATTAACTCCTCATGTTTGTATGCCTCTGCCACCCAGTAAAGAATGAAATCACAGTGACCTTGACCAAAATGTAATAAATAGATTTCTATACAATTGATCTCAAATGATATGTTTATTGTATTATTGAAGATTATGAAGAGTTCAGCCATGACTCATCAGTATCTTTCTTCTACTTTAGCATGAAATAGTATGTTGTTTGTTGGATATCATTTAGTATAGAATCACATTATGAAAAAGAATAGCTTCAGAGAGAAAACCATCAGGGCATTTTATTAATTGATTAATTGATCAGAAAACAGTTATCATAAACTGCTTCTTATTTTGCTGAGAAATCCCTGAGAAACTCCTGTCTAGTAAAGCATTTGTGCATTGTTGTTGCAGTATTACAGCACAGTCTTCTGGGTATAGCCTGTCAAAAGCATTTAACCACAGTAGAGTATCAAAATTAGATATTCAAACAAGCACTAAATGAAATAAAATGATCCAAATACCACTGTATGATTGTGTCCATTTTAAATAGACAAGAAACAGAACTGCTGAATTTCAACCAAAGTGAGTTTTATTTCCATTAGGTCTGTGGGAACAGTCTAAAGATGCTATCTCATTAGTCTGAGTAGAATCAGAGTAAATGAGGATTATGACAATCAACCAGTCATCTTCCATTTTACATACATGTCTGTCAATCCATGACTCCAAGTGAGCATTTATACCACTTGTGACCACCTAATTCTAATCACTTAATCCCTCCATGTGGATGTATGTGCACATTAAGAGGAAATTCCCTAATCATCTTCTTGTGATTCTGTACTCATAAAAATAGGAGGAATGTGAGGTGACTGCATCCTTCGACCCTTCTCCTTGAGCCCAAATAGACATATGTGCCAGTGGCATTCTTGAGATATTGCTTTCACAAGGATGGGACAGACAGACGAGCCAGAAACATACTACCTGCTACCGCCACAGCTGCCACGGCACAGAGATAAAAACCAAGGCCGTAATGCAATTACGTTTCAAATGGAACGAGGTGAAAATCATTCAAAGTTAAAAATCATCTGAAAGTTCATTATGCATTTAGTCAGAGTGAAAAATCAATTTCAGATGCTGATTCTGATGATCCCCTCTTTGTGGATACAAATAACCATCAACAGAAAGGCAGACAAATCATGCCCTCAAGACAAGGCTGTGCTTAGCAAGCAGCTAGAAGTAAAAGGGTCTGCAGTAAAAATCCACACAATTTCTCTGAAAGCACACTGTATCAGGCAGACACCTTCATAAGCCAGATCATTTTGATTTAACAGTTTAAAATTAACGATCAGAAAAAGTTTCATGCATTCTATACCTGCAAAAATACTTAGGGCATGGCCTGAAATGTGTGTTTTTAAGTGTGTACTTTGTTTTTTAATGGATCAAATTTATGTCTGAATTATAGACACAAATGCATTTCAAGTTCTCCATCCATCCTGTTTTTACAACCCGTTTGAAAGATACATAAAACTGTGGTCTACGATATAAATTTGCAGAACAAGTGAAAGCTTTAAAAAATATATTGATTTCAAAATATGCCATATCAAAACTGCTGCTGTCAGAATTTCCTAGCTGTCTACAGATCTGGGACCATTTGGAGCAAGTGAGATCAGAATTGAGGATGCAGCTCAAACAGAGAGCCTCAGATAAAGATGCCTCCATTGAGGAATTACATGGAATGCTTCCAGAAAGACAGTAAGATTGGTTTTCAGTTCCTCCCATCAGACAAATTGAGCCCAGTGGCCAATTATTCCCATTGCCAATTAACCTTGGAACCAGCCCCCTCTCAGCCCCTGCGTGAGTCAGCCTGCCAAATTTGCTTTTGCCTGTCACGTCGACACCACTGATGAAAACAGACAGGAAAGCTCTGTGTCTCCACAGAGATTGAGCCAAATATCATTGTGTAATCCATACCAGCTTCAATGGGGTTTACATGTGTTACAGGGACACTTCAAAGTGTGTGGCTAAGATGCATTATCGACTCAACTTGAAGAAATCTGAGAGGCAACAGCAGGTCATTTGTAACATGCAGTTTTCTTAATTATAAGTCAACATGTTTTATTCTTCTTCTTCTTGAAGTTGAAAGCATAGGAATGTTTTTGTGACTTCATTGGCACTGTGTAAAAAATCTCTGTGGCCCATAAATTAAAAACCAGACTGCAGTAGACAGACATAAAGCAAACTGAAAGCAAAGACAAAAAGATTAATCAACGTTATTTTATTGTAGCATACAGTCCCCTCCAGACATTTTAATTGATGCCAATTATTCAAACAACAAATGGCTGAATGGCTACTTCTTGGTTTTAGCTGTAGGTTTTTTATAATTAAAAAAAGAAAAACCTAAATCAAGATCAGAGAGCTGCCTATGGTAGAAAAGTACGCCACAGGGTAGAAGTATCACAATATGCCACTGGAAGCAGACTTCATGAGCAGACCTACAGAGGTCACACCAGAAGATACAACGCACTCAGCAGCAGTAAAAAAATTACAAAGCCAGGTTGGATGGGCCACTGAAGTTCTGAAACACCTTTTTATAGGCTGAGGGGACCAAGATTAATCTCTACCAGAGTGATGGAAAGGCCAAAGTGTGGACGAAGAGAGGATCTGCTCATAAAAAAAGTATGGTGAGGTAGTTTTATGGCTTATCCTGCATTGCTGCTTCTCAAACGGCCTCACTAATCTTTATAGAGGATGTAACTCATGATGGTTGCAGCACGACCAATTTAACAGTGTACAGAAAGATTGAGTCTTTACATAGAAATACATCAAAACTAATTGGTAAGAGCTTCATCATGCAGCAAGAAAACAAAACGCCAAGTCAATCGTCAGACCTTAACCCAACTGACCGTTCACTCAAAAGACTGAAGGCAGAAACCGTCCGAAATAAACAACTGAACAGAGACATTAAAGCTTGAAGAAGAAGGTTGGCCTTTAAGATGCAGGGTTTATTTACGTAAATTTACTCTAAAACTATGTTTTTCTAACTAAACATCTGTTAATCTAATACAAAAGGCGCTGAGGTCTATTATTTAATAGCATCTTGTGGGTAATTTCTGGGATTGCTCATAGCTCACCCTCTGGGGGAACACAATATTTATGTTGAACCTTTTGCTAACTTTGCCTGCTGTTTGGTACAGTATATACATACACACACGTTGCACATTTAATCCATTGTTAAACTAATTATTACTGCAGCTTTAAGTGCATCAAGACTCATAGACACAGTTCTAAAATATCATCAATAAGAGGGGGCAGAAGGCAAAGTTAACTTAGTGAGAAACACGGAGAATAAACTTTATACTGTAGACTTTCAGCAATTAAAATAATTTCCAGTTAATGCTGACTTCTGTCCAGACAATCATCTTTTGTGTTTTTGTGAAGTCATGAACCGGAGCATCTGTTTTTAGCGTTTGATGAGCACAAACTACTAATTTATATTTCTCAGTGCAGCTTCTATTTTTCATTTTTTCATCATCATTAAATGTCATCTCTCTGTATGTGGGAAATTGTCTTCACACCTTTCCATTATATCTTCCACCGACACACCAGGGATGTTTTATTATTATGCCTCTGCATGGACAACCTCCTATACTTCTGCCTCTATCAGATTTACATACATTATTATCCATTTAGCTGATGCTCATCTGCCAAAGAGTAGGCAGCTCATCCGTGTCTTGCTCAAGGGCTTTTCAGCAGCACCACCCTCATGACTGTCAGTAGACATGAAGGGAATTTAAAAAAGGAAACAGGTGGGGATAAATGCTGAAGCAAACGAAGAGATTATTAAATTTATTTGACGTTGTCTGACTATAATTATATTTTCTTATCCAAACACACATTACCCTGTCCACATTTTAAACAGTGCTATGAGTAACCCTGTCTAGATTCACAGAGCGGAGAATGAAGTTGGCTGAAGTTAATGTTGTATTTCAGGAATGACCAATCACATTTTAGTTGATGCAGTGGGAAACGGGAAAATATAATATTATCAACGTCCCACTATTACCACCATTTGTCAGTCCAGGACACTTATCGGCGATCCTTTCCTCCTCCTATGGCTTTGGTTATTCTACAGTAGCTGTGGAGGTTGTCTTCAGGTGATCTGCATCTTTTCATTACATCACACAAATGAATTGTATCTTTTTATTATTATTATTATTGTTTTTTGTTTTCTTTTAGTAAATTGATACAGTAGGACACAAAAAACAAACATTTAATAATGTTCGAAAGATTTACTCACAAAGGAGCATTAATACCACAAACAGTATTAGATTTTTTTCATCCAAGGAGCCTGGCAGAAGCAGCAGCTTAACTTGATCTATGGATTTCATTTAAAGTTATCTAATATAGCACTGTGAATTTCATTTGTTCAGGCACTGAATACTGAGACTTATTACTGTGAAAGACGGTGTAAATGGTTTTACAGTTGAGCATGGAATGTTTCTTTGGTGAGCGCTTCACGGTGTACAGTAATCTTTGGCTTCTATTTCCCAACTGTATGAATGGGTCAACAAAGTACAGGACTTTCTCACAGGACACCAGCATTTGAATCCAATGTGAAACTGTCTGCTGCTGCTGATGTTACCAGTTTAAAGAAGCATCTTTTTGGCTAAACACTTGACATTTTTACTAATACTAACCATATTAGTTAGTGCCTAAACCCATCCTAAGCACTTTGTTTGCACAGATGTAATCCAGCGTTTTTGGTGCTCCATGGCAATAAAAAAATAAGGTGTGTGTAAAGCTGCCTTTTTTCTACTAAGCCATAGACATAAAGAAGGTTTGTAGAACATTAATTCAAAAGATAAAAACCAAAACGAGTAAAAAGACTGCGACCTGTGATGCGTTCAGTGACACCTCAGTGGGAATTACTCCTGGTTTTATGTGCCTTCAGGAGCCCCTACATGATGCTAATTCTTCCAGACCTGTGTCCACAACTCTCTCCAGGGGATGACAGTGAAGGATATCTGTGCAGTATCACTTCTTAACTTATCAGAGCATCATGCTACAGTACGTAAAAATCATCCCCTTCTCATCTTCTAATATAAATTTAGTGCACATCTCCTCACCATATATATCTAAGCTGCACACTGCATTAGCCTCTGCATGTACAGTACTTTCCTAGTGTCACATTGTAATTAGTTTATTATCTCAGATGCCTTTTGAGTACAGCAAAATTAAAAAATAGAGAGTATGTGTGTATGTAAGATTCAAGTCTGGTAGTGGGTGAGACTGTTTTACACGGTATTGCTGAAATCCACCTGCATTCGGTGGGTTTGCAGGGGTTTATGTCAAGCTCTGCTGGGAAGTATTCACCAATCACGAGAAGTGTGGTACTTCATTTTGGAGAAACAAGAACACTGTGTAGAAACCCTTTTATGCAGCACCTGAAGGCTCCCCTGGAGACACCACAATTATCTAAGGGTCGTGACATCTCCTTACGTCTGTATTGTGACTGACATAATTGTTCGTAACCACGAAATGATGATGTCATGGTGCTTACAAAGCCACAGGATGCCCAGAGCAACAACTGCTCTTTATTCTCCCCCTTTGAATCTGTACTGTAGGTGTTTTGCGTTTTGGAAATTGTGCCAAAACATTTTATCCTTCCTGTTAGCAAGAACAATGTGGAATCCTTGCCATGGAAGGAAAGCATATTTCACACCCATACACACCTACACATCAAGTGGGATAGATTAGTGACAAAAGGCTTAGGGCATGAAAAGCACAAATATGATTTCTTGGATCTTTCCCATACTGTAGCATTTTCGCAGTTCTCATTTGTAGCACGTTGACGCAAGCTCTAGTATTTACTGAAGGGGATGGAATAAAGGTGGATGCATGTTTCAGATGGCTTAAAGCCTTTCTAAGGTGTGTGTTTGTCTAGAGCCTCTTTTGAGTCAGCAGTCCATTATTAACTTTATAATTTCAATAAATCAAGTCTAATCAAGTTAAAGGTCAACAGTTTTATAAAGGTGTGATCCCCACAAAGCCTCTGTGTGTTCTAATACTACTTTATTAGTAATTACTTAATTTTAATAGGTCCTTGAGTTGCCCACATTGAAGATTAAAGGTAATTATCAAGTCCAAGAGCTCTGAAGTCAATACCCATCTCATAAGATGTGTTAGAAAGGAGGAAAGAGAGAACAGTGGTTGATTTTCAAATGGTTTCAATGCTTTTATATTCTGGATAGCTGCTCTGCTGTGTGTCCAGAGACATCTTGGATGTATTTTGCTAGAATTAAACAGAAACATACTGTACTCCACTCGTTTTATTGTGTTTATCATCATGTACTGGTCTCCCTGTTACATAAGAACGTGCCAAGTTGAAATCACAGTTTTACTATCATAACGCCTCGATGTAATGAGCATAAGGCGACCAGGGTGTTGGTTTCTTACTTGAGGGAGATCTTTGTCATTAGTGTTCACATTGTTTGCGGTGGCTTCTACTTGCTGAATGTATTAGAGCATGAAAATCTGGATTTGTAGTAAAAGTTAATTTGCACTGGTTTGACAGTATACACAGACAAGACGACGTTTTGTGCCAGCTAACATCATCTGGGTTCAATGAATATGTCCTGATTAATTCTCAAACTGAATCCCTTTTTTTTTTAGCTAAGCATTTAAATAATGTCATTTGTTCCTGCAAACGGAACATGGTTTATAAGGATAAGAATAAAAGTAGTAAAATAAGATAATTGGCTGATCCAGGGTCAGATGGTGAAGGTTTTTATGGGCCTCCATCTTTTTCTTTGGAGATGAAGTTCAGAGTCTGTGTCCAGGCCAGGGGGCTGCAGCAGATGATCTTCTCAGCTGAGCAAATGATGTGCTGCAGTTTGGGAATGTCCTGTTTAGCTGCTGCACTGTTCCAGACAGTTGCATGCATGATGCGAGGATGGACTCGATGACGGCAGGGTAGAGCTGTGTAAACACTGCCTGGGGAAGGTTGAGCTTCTTCAGCTGCCATAAAAAGAATATCCTCAGTTGGGTCTTCTTGGTTATGGAGCTTATGTTTATGTCACAAGTCCTTGGAGTCCTGCCAAAAAACCTAAATGGCTCCAAAGTTATAACTGTGGTGCTGTTAATAGAAGAAGGGCTAATTATTTGATTTATAAAATAAAAAGAAGGAAATCAGTCTGTTGCAACTTCCCAGAACTTTAGGTTTGATCTTATGCCTCCTATGTTAACACATAGAAATGTTATATCTTATGTTAATAAAAAAGAAGTGCAATAATTACACTGATCTGCATCAACACCACCTGGTGGTTTAACTGTAATGACAGGTTGGGAAAAATAAATAAATAAATCAATCAATGCTGGCCAAAATGAAATATGAGTATTGCAACTCACTGCATAGGCACAGACTGGTCAGAGTGACCATGCTGATCCCTGTGCACCATAAAATTATTATTAGTATTATATATTAGTATATAAGAAAGCCCAAAGCTTCAAATCCCCATTATGGAGAACTTGGCTATACCAATGTTTGACTTTTTCAATTTAAAACAATGATTTACATTAACAGTGACATTTTGTAGTTTGACTGACAGTTTTACACCAAACCATGTTTGAGGTTTTACACTGAACATTTAATTATGTTGTCAAGTATTCAGTCAGTTATTTGAACAATAGTTGCTGCAGAAAATCTGAAAACAAGTGTCTCTTACGACTCTGAATCCCCTGAAAGACTTTTAAGTGTTGAACCAAGTCTAATGAATCATGAGTATCATCGTGCGTGGCTCTAGAGAGATGAATAAATAAATAAGAGAAGCTCAGAGGACTGACCAGGCACATTGCTTCAGCAGGGGCCTTCAAAGAGTTTGGGGGTGCAGTAAATCACTACACTCAGCATCACTGATGATCAAAGGTTCAAGTTTATCTCTCTCTCTTCCTCTCTCTGTCTCCCCCTCGCTCCCTCCTGATCTAAAAACACCACTGGACCATATTAATCCACCCACCACATGGTTTGTTTTCAGAGCATAATCGCAGATCACACAGTGAACTACTTAAACCATCTTAATGATTACCCCTGTGATTTATGCAACTTGACGTGAGGCAGTATATATTATCTCAGCATGACGTCTGAATTCCCTTCTTTTAACTTGGTCTCCCAAAACGCTATGAGTATCTGAAAATGAGAATAATACGAACAGGGGAAAAATGCCTCTATTGCCATAAAGATTTAGGAAACACACCGCCAGGTTTGCAACAGGTAGTGGGACAACATCGATGTCTTACCTAAAATGGACCACTCACGAAGAATAACATATATGAGACTGTTGATAACGGTACAAAAAACATAGATGATCACCACTTATCCTAAACCTGAACTAAATGGGAACATGAGATTATATTTACCATATCACAATATAGCACAGTCTAAAAATAATACAGGCCCTTGTGGATGTGAGCAGTAGACTCATGAATATTCTCATTTGTTCACGATGCCTGAAATGTGTAACGCAGAGAGCCGTTTACTCAGGGGCTTTGAAAAAAAGCATATTTCTTTAGTTTTGAATCTTTACAGCTTCATGCTCCTGGTTCATTTCTGTTTACTCATCATTTCTAGGAAGCATCTTGTGGGCACTGAAAGCTTAAATTAGAATTAGCCCAAGGTTAATTGTGTAGGAAATTAGGGGATTCTTTAATATAAATGAGCTACTGTTGCATTGTCCTGTAGTTGTCATCACTATGCATTACATGGTGGTGTTTGTTCCAAAGCTATTTGCATGTCGTTATAATGTTCTAACAGGAGGGAAACTGAGGAAAAGAACAGTTAATATTTGGTATTCGGCACACAGCTAGTGTCAAAGTGATGAGCCTTCCCAGCTTGACTCAAACATTGTCAGACATTTGTGATAACAGCTGTGAATTACAACCAAGCACATGACGTTTCTGTGCGAGGCGGTTGAATTGTGGTTTGTGAAGTTTTCCAACTACGTTCTTGCAATTTTTAAACAAAATTCTTCTTTAGTCATTGAATCAACAACGATGATAGGTAGCAGAGAAAGCAGAAAATGGAAATGTTGATTTCATTTCTATCGTATTATTCTCTTTGGGATCCAATTTAAGTTCTGTCAGGCAAGAGATGAGATGAAATTGACGTTCATTTTGAAGACCCGTGATATACAGATAGCCAATCAAAAATGAATGTTGCAGGGGTTTTTAAATATATATATATATTTCTCATTTATAAAGTCTTAGCTTTTCTCAGCACTGGAAGACAAATTAGAATCCCAACTCAAAGTCATTTCTTCTTTTCCTCATGTGGAGCTTTGGAGGTCCTCTGCACTTTACTATAACACTTCAGACTATAAACCACATTGAAATTATGACTCACACAACTCACAGCTTAGTATTTGCTCTGACATATAGAGCACATACTGTACAGCATAAATATTGAATATGTTTTGAGCTCACAAGCTTTCTGGACCAATTAATTCAAGGATTTCAAGCAAGTCTAAAGCCAGACCAGGATGTTGATGTGATTTGATTGTCTGTCAGTAGGTTAACTGTCAAATCACCCGTTTGAAATAAAATGCATTGATAAAATGTGCATATAGAAAGAGAGCAGGTGTACGAGGAACGGGGAGATGTTAACACGAGTCAATTAAGTGTGCCTCCCACCTGTGATGGAGAGCAGATTCATTTCTATTTAACAACAGAGGAAATGAAAGTTCATTGGGCAATATTGTAGAGAAGAGCGGCCAGATGGGACAGCTTTCAAAAATAGTAACAACGGGAGGGAAAAAGGAATCAGTGGGGGAAAATTAGTCCATCAGTCTGTGACAGTTTCACAGGACATTGTAAAATGGAATGTCCTTCTGCTGAAACGATAATAAGTTTGTTAAATTACTCTTGTTTAACCTTTGTTTAACCTTTATTTAAGAAAACAGTCACATTAAAAGTGAACATATCTTTGTTTTTCACAGAACTTTACTGAAATGACTAACTTTAAAGACGATGTAGCTTTAAATGTCATCAAAGCAGATGACAACTGACTCTTAAGTTAATTATTACATTTATTTGGAGACAATTTCTTCAGTAAATGTTTCATTAAATAAACCAGAAGGACAGAAACAGAATCATTTCTTCTACTGAGTATTTTAGTTTGACATAAACAAACAGTTTTTTCAGCATTCTGTTAATGTACAGGAACAAATCAAGGAGTAATTGTACTTCAGTGTCACTTCAGTGTCAACACTGCCTCAGTAATAACTCTGCTCATGCTTTTCATTATGTAAAAGACATTTTTATGTGCTGTCAAATTGCTGGTCTGGCCTCATAATATGAAGAATAGTTTTAGAGTGGTGGAGAAGTACAGTAAATGTGAATTTTAAATGTAAATTTATACATGAAACTAGCAAGTAACAAATTGCAGTGGTATAACAAAGGCATTATGGGGCCAACGAGGCAAATTATTGTGCTACAAGAAACTGAACAAACAGTACGAAATGCTGAAAATAAACAAAGATACAAAAACTTGAGTAATAGAATAAATTATTGAAAGAGCAGAAAAGGTGGAAAAGAGTAGTTGGCAGTGAGTTCATCTGTTGCAGTTAAGAGAGAAGGCACATGAACACCATTAATTAAAGCCATAAATTAGAGCAGAGGTAGATTCAGATGGTGAGCGGAGACCTAAAAATAATGCCATCATGTTCGGTGTCAGTTTTGTTCTGAAAATCATTAGAAATGATTTCCTTTCCTCTGCATAATGAGCTGCAGTCGTTGCCTGGAGTGATCTGGAAAAAAAGCAGTAGTGTAGCTGGCTTTCATTCCTTTTCCTGCTGTGAACAAACCACAGCAATTAGGATAGGCAAGATACATAATGCACAAGTCATTCATGATGGGATATATATAGAGCAACAAATGATAAAGGTTATGATGTTCTCTTTTGCTTCCCACAGAGAAAACAATTGAATTAAGTCTGAGTTTCCAATAATGTGTAAAAACCCTGATTTTCTTGTGATCTTGTTGAAGGAAAGTTTGTGCAATACCAAAAGTCCCATTTTGCTCAGGGAGTGCTTACTGTAGCTTCCTCAGAAGACGCTGACTTAAAGCGGTTTTAGTATAAGTGACTGTTTAGGAGAAGCATGAAGTTGGCTGAAAGACGAATTAAACCCACAAACGATTATCTTTGTACTAGTTATTCTGTCTGTTTGCATTTCCCACAGAGAACAAACTAGGTAGCCATTTACCAAAATATTTGCAAACTTGCTTTAAAACTACCCATACAGCATCATCTATTGCAGCTGCAAATGACTAAGCAGTTATTTTGCAAATAAGGGGTTTTACTGTACCACAGATGATGTGTACAGTACAAAGAAAAGTAATTGCTAGAAAGGCCTTTTGAGATTTCCAAGTAATGAGCACAATGCACTGCAGAAGTTTGGGTTTTATTCATCATAGCCTAAAGATATTTTCCAAATTTTGTTTGTTTGTTTTTGTTTTGATGATGTGTTGTTGATGCTTTTTAAAACCTATGTTCCATACACTTCACTTGCCTCGGTTTAAATCATGATGAGCAGCTACATTGTTCCAAACATATCATTTTGAGGCAGAAAGCGAAGTTAATGCCAATGTAATGTCCATGTAGACTCTAAGTACGGTAATTACAATAGTACAACAGCAAGTAGTTATGTAAGATGCAATGTTTATAGTTTGGATTGTAATTTAAAAGTTGATCTTTGTTTGCTTCCATGTAAGTGCTTCATATAATTAGATTGAACTTTGTTTACACGCGCTCTGATCATCAGAACGCTTGTGTTGCTGGCCTGCTAAAGTAAGACAGTGTTGCTGCAGGTATTGGAATGGAGAAGTGAGTAAAATGTAAATTAGATATAGTTTACATTTCACATCTTTTAAATAAGAATGTAAAATGAATCTTTCAGGGATTCAGGGATTTTTAAAACTTGGTAGTTCTGAATGGACAAACTGGACTTTTTGATTTGATCTGTTAGATTTCTGTGCTCTGCTGACATTTGCCGATCTCTCCTTTCCCACAGAGCTCTGCTTTTGCCTGAATTATCAGATTTCTGGTTAATTGCCAACAAAACTAGCATGGCAGTACCTACATATGAGCGAAATTAATTCAAATCAAATCAAAACGAGTTCCTTCCGCCCTTGTGAATCACTGGGATGCAGCGTTGGTACTATATGTCTGTGTGTATACATCAGTGTGCTTTTGTGAGATGGCTAAAAGCTGGTGACTAAGAGGCAGGAAGGCATCTTTTTGTTTTTTTCCTTCCTTCCTTCAATCATGTCTATTCTCTCGAATTATAATCTCTTACATGTTTTTCTGTATGGATTCGACTCCAGCACATGTCAGAGAAATTTATCTCATCTGTGAATTGTGTACGTGGGCTTGCATTTTAAAGAACACGCTGTTCGAAATCTGTCAGAATTAGAACAAAAAAGCAAAAGATTACTCCCTGAAGGTGCACACCCACTAACCTATCTCATCAGGGTTACATTGTAGAGACCCAGCAATCTTCTGCTGTTATAGAAAATGAATTGAAATGACAGTTCAGCTAGAGTGGGAAATCAGACAGGCTAGGTGCATCTGACAATTTGTAAAGAAGCGGCATGAGAAATCAGAAAGATCTCTGAGCCTTGGAGCTCGTAAGAGACAAAGCCAGAACATGTGATTGCAATCAGGGTGAACAATGTTGGGTGTAATAACAGACTGGATATCGGCCGTTCTTCACAAAGTCTGTGAGACGCTCCTGTCACTGACAGTACATCTACTGAAGAGCTTGATTAGCACTGTCCAGGCGATGGGCAGAAGGAGGTGGGGAAACATCATTTCACTCTAACTGCATCGTAAGCGCCAATGACTCATGACTGTTGTGCTGCCCTGTGTGTAAACAGAGAAACTTGCGGAGATTGATGGTTGCTGTGGTGCTGGGTGGTAGTAATAGCAGGCTATCTCGGGGCCTGTCCACATTCCAGTCAAACAGATCCCTCCCTCAGGCCAGATAAAAATCCCATCATGGGTGAAGGTAAGGACTGATAGAAACCAAGCTTGGTCCTCAGTCTTCAGAAGGCCTTCTGTCTGCTCCATGGGGGTCTATGTAATACAAATCTAACTTTAAATATAGCACATTTCCAATCATCTTTATGTAGTACAAAAGTCCATTATGTCTTGTATGGTTCAATAGATTTTGATGATAATGACTTATATATCATTTCTCTTTCATTCATCCCTGCATAATTAATGTGTGTAATTAAGATTTCCATTACAACAGAGCAGCTGTTGTTAGCTTCATGCTGATAATGGACTTAGATCGGACTAAGATAAATTAGCTTTGTTGATTAGGTTAGGAATTGCTCAGCTGTTTAGTTTAACTTTGAGCTTCTTGTTTTGTATTATGTAAGCAACGTAACACCAAATGACAGTTCTTGTCTTTTTCGAGTGCTCAACTACTGAAGATGCCATTAAGAAAAGATAAAGTGGATAAAATATAATTCATGCCACAGCAAGATTAAATACAGTACATCAGTGGTGTACCTCATGAATCAAGTTGTGACAATTGATGTGACTGTTGTGACACATGAGTTGTGAGAGGTCATGAAAAGTGCTTGACACTACTCTGACCTGGTTGGCCTCTGGAACTAATGTGAATACAATAATAATTCTAACATTTAATATAATTATGGGACAAAAATTGTGAAATTTACTTGATCTGAAAGGTCCAACTGACATCATCAGATTCAAGATTCAAGATTTAAAAAACTTTATTTATTCCAGAGGGGAATTCTTTTGCCGTGTTACAGTTACTCTCAACTCAGACGGAAAGAAAAGGAACCACAACCAGGAAAGATCCACACAAACACAGATACAGAATAGCTTCAAAATGAAAACTCTGTATATATACAGAATACGTAAGATGGATGAAAATAGTCCAAGAATAATAGTCCAGGGTGGAATGACAAGAAATATGACATAAATAATGATTCTGATGATTGTCAGTTCCCTGCCTCCTAAGAGAGGGGGAGGAGTTGTACAGTGTGATCACCATAGGTAGAAAGGATCTCCTGTGGTTCTCTGTGGAGCCCTTAGTGTTGGTTAGTCTCTTGCTGAACGTGCTCCTCTGTCTAGCCAGCACACTGTGTAGTGGGTGGGGGGGATTGTCCAGGATTGAGTTTGGACAGCATCCTCCTCTCAGCTACATCATGTAGAGGGTCTAGATCCACCTCCAGAACAGAGCCAGTCCTCCTGATTAGTTTGTTTATCCTGTTAGTCTCTGCTACCTTCATGTTGCGGCCCCAGTAGTCCACATCATAGAAGATGACACTGGCCATCACAGACTCAGAACATCTGCAGTATGGTGCTGCAGAAGTTGAAGGATCTGAGCCTCCTCAGAAACTACATCTGGCTCTGAGCCTTTTTGTACTGTGCGGATTAGTACTTTGTCCAGTCCAGTTGGTTGTCCAAGTACACTCTCTCTATTCCCTGTATAGAGAGATGTTGAGTCCACACCAGAACCGAAATTGCAATAATCCCGTTTTGCAGTCAATATTAGAGCTAGACTGATATATAAGCCCAGCTGTAGTGGTCAATATTGGTATATTGCAGATATTATTTTGTTTAATCAGTTCACAAGTAAAATTTTATAAATACAACTGGTAAATGTATTTATTCACTGTTAGTTGTCCTGCATCACGCCCTTTTCGGCAATAACTGTCCAACAAATCTGTGACATTCTTCTGATCAGTTTTTCTGATATTGAGCTGTGATTGCCTTCTGCAGCACTTCTCAAAGCTCTGCTGTGCTGGTTGGGCAGTGTTCCCAAGCCCTTCAGTCCAGCTTCTCCAACACCAGCTCCATGGGGTTTAGATCTGGTGATTGAATAGGCCAAGTATTCCAGCAGCTACTTTCTTTTCTAGATAACTACTTCTTCAGATGTTTACACAGTCAGACAGAATGCTTGAGGTTATTGTCCTGAAGATAAAATTATCCCCAATTGATGCAGTCAATTCAGGACCAGTTAGGCATCTGTTTCTTAAGGAAGGCACTCATGAGTACTTGTCTTCTTGGACAGAGCAGATTGGCTCTCCTCTGTGTTTTCTGTCCTGATTTGATTCAGTTTCGCCATTTCTCTAAAGACTGTAGTTTACACCTTTTGATGGAATTTAAATTATTTGGCTATAGGAAGAATGGTTGGTTCATTCTTAAAACAACTCTAGACTAACACGTTTTTAAAGCTGTTTTTGTTGTACAGTAATTTACTCCCTATGGAGGGGGAGCCAAATATAAACTCAAATTATTGGTTATTGGCTTATTTTAGGATATTTTAATATCTAGGAAGACATGCATGATTGATTTAAGAGCATCAAGAGTTAAAAATAGTTGCAAACACTTCAACTATAACACTAATTGAGTAGCAAAGAGTAGCCGTTTTGTAAAATGTATGCAGTTTAAATGATTTACCTGCCATTTAAATTGTTGCAGATGAAAGAGGAATTGTGTTGTGTTGAAAACCTCCATTTTGATTTTTGTTATTTGTCATTTCAGGGCTACTGTAATTTGGACATTTACTAAATGCTTTTGAGTAGCCCAATAGGGATGTTTTTCTAAATTCTGTAGGAGTGTGCTGATGGGAAAACGCTCGCATCACAAGCTTCAGAATGCATCATATTAAAAATATATATATCTGTCAAAATCAAAGCCATTCCTCAAACACATTGGTAACTTATGTTTAGCCGTCACATGCTGACAGTCCGACTGTTGCAGGGTTTTAGGAGTGTACAAATACAAAGATTAATATGAAACTGTACCGTGTGTGTGGGGACAATAATGAAGGGTTTGCTGTAGCTGTCATACTCTCCCAGATCACAGCTTGCATACAGGAGATTATTCCTGGAGAAGTGACACACCAATGACATGCAAATCTGTACACAATTACTATTATGCAGTCTTCAAGGGGACAGTGGGAGTCCTAAATCTCTAAGAATAATAAAACAGTCGAATGTTATTATGCTCTGCAATATTTCAAATGTGTTCAAATTTTAATTATTTCAAGAGAAAGACAGGAGCTGGAATAAGAAAAGAGACAGAGACAAATATTGTTCTAATAGTCTTAACACAAGTCAAATTCTGTAGTAATACTGCAGGTTTCAGTTGCACTGACAGTGGGTAATGTGCTGTTGTTGTTCTCACTGCATGAGAGAAAGGGTACACCCTGGACAGATTGCCAGTCAATATCAGGGCCACACATGGAGACAGACCATTAACTCATCTCACAATTGGACCAATGAGCACTTTAGAGTCATCAGTTAACCTAACTGCATGTCTTTGAATGGAGGATGAAACCAGAGGAAACCCACAAATGCACAAGCAAACTCCACTTAATCTGAGGCAAGAGATAGAGATAGCAACACAAATGATATGAATTAAAGTTACAGTGATTATTAGTGTTCAGCTGTCTCCTAAATGCCGGCTTTCTGTCTGAGCTGCTATTTGTTGTTGCATTGTACATTGTTTTAGTTCATAAGCCTGTTTTGAACTAAGAACCAGTAATGTCAGATGACAGGCTGGATGTTGCTCAGTGTAGGATGTTTTAAATTAATGGTAGGGCAGCAAGTCAAGTGGATAAATCAAATCTTTTGAACAAGAGATATTTTCAGTGGCAGAATATAACAATTTTATTTACCAGGAGCTTCATCCCACAAGTGCTGCAGGTTGTTGAATAAAACTTTGTATTAAGATATAATTTAGTTTCATTATTTGACAACAAATGTTAATATGTTTTTATCATGGTTCTTGTTTTCAAACCGTACTTTTTATTCTCTTTTAGTCTTGTTCTAAGTGAAAACAACAAATACATGTCGACAAAATTAACATTGCTGTTGAATCCCAGGGGGACGACTCCATGTTCAAACCAAAATTTGGAAGTTTACACTATAAAAGATTGCAATTCATACATAATTTAATTGAAATTCAAGTTGTGATCTTAAGAAGATAATGTTTAATAACCCAAGATAATGTTATTACATTTGTTATCTCGAGATAACACACACTAAAAAGACAATATCCGCTCACTCCTGGAAGATACAGAACATACTCTAACAGAAGCAAAATGTCCTTGAAATGCTAATTCTCTGAAACTAATTAAGATTAAATGTGGACATTTGAATTTTTACAGCTTCCTTCACATCATCACACATGTGCAGAGTCGAATACTGTCCCAAAACTACTTGGTAGTACATTGTTATTATAATAGCATACTTTTGTCTTACATATCATTGTATTACTTCACATAAAGTGTATTATACATGTAATGTTTCATATTATTACATTAATATTATTGAATGACGTTTATAACCTTTTTGGTTACATATATTTGTACAGTAGTGTTATTTTTGCACAATATATCTAATATACTCTATATAATGCCCATTTCCATTAAATAGTTGATCTCCCTCTGAACTTTGCATGACAGTAAGAACTCTGTAAAAATAAGATGTTCTTCTGGGATACTTCTATGGATCTAAGATCCAAAAGTGCCTGAGAGAACGTTACAGTTTTCAGAGCCCATTAGATTTTGCGCAATGAATTTTTTAAGAACCCGTCCAATAAAATATGCATAAAGTACATGAAGGGCTTGTAAATACATTTTCTCAGCCTGTTACATGAATTGTTAAGACTAATTTATGTGTGCATTTGTTTATCCATGTCAAGGTAAACAGATGTGTTCTCATTTATTTAAATTTGGGGATCAGTGTAGCGGGATTATCTGGTATGTGCACAATCTTTTTCATGTAAACTTCAATAACAACTGTGAGCTGCTCAGCACTTCATAAGGCTCAGACACGTAATAATCAATATCCTAGCAAATGTTAATGAACAGCCTTAGCAAGGCGTAAACATCAGCTAGCGTGCTACAAAAGACTTCTCTCTGTCAATACACCAGCTAACATACAGTTCTACTAACAAAAGGCACCAGGTAGTGTGCTTCAAAGAAACAAACTGTTCGTACCTTTCAATACTCTGGAGACTCACAGCTGCTGTGTACATGACCCCGGTCTGTGTGATTCCTTCTTCACCACATTTACACACTGAATTCCACTGCTGCTTTAAACACTGCCTGCTCTTCACATGTAGCCTTAAACCTTATGTTGCTTTCTAGAATCTGCAATTTTTGGATACAAGCACAGAATATACCTGTCTGTGCTCCAGTAATATGAATCTCTGCCATTCAGTTCCTGACTGGAATTATTATTCCAGTGACATTTAGTAGTGGAATAGGTAAGGTAAATACTGAGGGAAATGGAGAGGACAGAGTAAGTGCAAAATTGAGATATGCTCGAACGAGACCTGGAACAATGTTCAGGTGACCTTTTTTAATTGAGTAACTTTTGGATAGGGTTATACTAGAACGCTGCAGATGACATTTACATACACGAGGCATTAGATTGGTCCCTGGGTTTTAAATGAAATCCATATTGTATTAAAATTAAGTGAAATGCTGAACGAGCGCACGGTTCTTGTCAAGGCAGAAATTCTCAGATGGCAGATTTGGAAACCACAGAGTAAAACATTTAGATACACACAAACCAACAGTTTTGATAATAATAATTAAATTTACAGTCAAATGAATCAAATATGTGATTTGATTTATCTATTAGAGACTTAATCGCACTATTTGATTTTTATCTGGTTAACCTGCTATAAGGTATACCAATTGTATGGTTTTGTTTATTTGCTTTTTCTTTTACTCGTTTTACCAGCTAAAGCTTTCAAATACGGTATAAAGCAGAGTAGAAATGTGTTATACTTTCAAGTAAAACTCATAAATATTTGAATCTCTTTAATTAAAAATCCAGGCATGCAGAATTTAGCAGCTGTCAACTTGTGACAACGCTGTTGGATGAAAGTAATGTTTCAATGCAACTAAACATTGCAAACACAATCACATGTTTGTAACGAACATAATTGGCACCTGGGTTATGTTCAGAGGCAACATATTTGTGTTTGGGATGGATAGCGCGTGTATGAAAACTTGACTCCAGAGTCCTGCTTATAGTTAAGTTTAACATGAAAAGAACTTTGGTTTAAGTTAGAGATTTTGTTTAGAGGTTAATAAATACATTGAGTGCAAAGTGAGTGTGTTATTTTTTTCTTTAATTGAGCCAGATTACAGTCTTTTATCATTAAATATGAATTATTAACGTGTTGTTTTTTGGATAGATATTGATGCTTTGATGATATTTGATAAGATGTGTGAGTGGCACAGTTTTAAAAATCATATGATTTTTTTTTATAAACATTCTCATTCCTTTAGTTTAATTCAAAACACAGCTAGTTATGTCAAATAATATAATTATTTTGTACCAGTCATAATGTGTACTGTTATTAACTGTCCCCGTACTAATGGGCCCATCTCAGATATCTTGTATTGATAATAAAATTAGGCTCAGACAATAAATAGTGCTTTCTGATATAAGTTAATATTTTGTAATCTTAAAACACACTAAGGTCTTTCATAAATAGATGTAAGTGAATAAATACTGAAAAATGGGCCCTGAAAATAAAAGATGTGGCACAATACAGATTAATATTTATTCTTTTTATTGAATTCGATGGGGAGCACAGCTGTTCCAGCAGGTGGCCATAATCAGTGTCATCAGATTTAGGATGGGCTTGTTTGCAAACAGTAACTGTCTGAGAGCGGTGACTTAAAATGCATTTTGTTTTTTGTTTTTTTTTTCCTCGTTCTTCTTCTTTGTATTTGCATGTGTCCTCAACCCTGTGAGAAAAAGGAGAAAATGTTTTGTTGACTGAGCATCTGGTTTCTGTATTTAAGAATGCAGATACAATCATAACCCCCCTTCAGTAAAAATAACATGGCTTATTCTCATCAGAGTGCAGAGGAAGATGTCATGTTTTAATTCCCTTTTTGTTTCCACTCATTACCTCCCTCTTCCCTGCTTCAAATGCAGCAATCTGCGACAACCTCCTCCTTCCACTGTGGTCTTTTCATTTTTCCAAAGACAGCCTTGTGAGTGTGCACACAGTGACATTTTGGGGACAGGATTACACAGACAGACTGACACCTTCACTGATGGCCCTGAGTAACGTTGTCACAAATTGAGACGAGCGTCAGACCTGTACAAATGTATCACAAAATTCATACTCTGACATAAACCTCTTCCCGTTACTGTCTGTGTGCATATATTCTGCAACTAAAAGAAATAAATGAGGCATATATTCACTAGTGACTTCCATGACCCTCAGTTGCAGTGTGTTGCTTCAGTACGCTCAGTTGACTGAAATAAATGTCTTTTCTGGTGAAACCTTGAAATCAGTGAAGGTACTTTGAATGTTTTCAGCGAGTGAGAGAAGAGCTATTTTCTTTTTTGACTGACGTAAATCAATCATAAGCACTCAGTATGGTTCTCTATAGTGAGCAGTTAATTACAATTTCAGACACTGGTAAATCATTTTGCATCACTACTGACACGTGTTAGTGTTGCATTGTTGTAATTTACACATCTGTCATGTCAGAGGGAGATGAGCAGCATCACAGTTTGAGAATATAAATAAATGAACATGCTATAGTCACTACAGTACATGTATTTACTGTACACACAGAGTGAAACAGCTTTAAACATGACATTAAATTCATTGGACTGAACTGAATACCTCCCAATGTCACCATTTTATCATATATATTGTACATAAATGCCACTGTAAAGGAGCTTCATGTATTATGTACTGTACAAACACAACATATACAGTACAGGACCACAAACAGGACTAATACATAAATCACTTTGGCAACATAAGTACAGCCCCAATGAAAGCGGTGCCACAAAGACTTGGCGGTTTTAAATTGGCAACACAACTGTTTAAAATGTGACCTTTAGTGCTAAAGTAAATGTAATGTCATGTCAGTTCAAATGTATGTGTGTCATGTTTACTTTATTACCACATAAAACACAGGGTGAGACAGACTAAAGGCCTTTTTTCTATTTGTAGACATCTACTTATGATGATCTTAATGTTTTCATCTCATTCTAAATCCACAATAACTAAATCTAAACATTTCTACACTCATCTATAAACACAGACTCCAGTAGCCCTCATGTGTACTAAAATGTGTTACCAACAACATCATTTTATTTCTTATTAATTCATTTACATTAATTGTAAAGTCTATAAAATGTAAACAAATCAGTTAAACATAACACATAATGCAACAACATAAAATGCAACATGAATATCACATTTTCCCAAACCAAAGCTCTTCAGATTGCTGCTTTTGTTTGACAGAAATGCTTAAAGGTACAGTATGCAATACATTTACTATACTAAATAAAAAATAACCATTGCACCTCATCAGAGAGGAAGCTATCCTGTAGATCTTTGCACACAATAAATATGTTTAAGCTATTGTAGCTGAAGTGTGGTCTGAATGTTTATTCCATTCCACCTAGTTTTGAATAAACACACAGACAGAAAAACAGAAAGAGGTGATCAACGCCTTCTGCATGGTGGTAAAAATGATAGATTACAGTCATCAATTGCAGCTGTGTGTTTGTCTGAGCTGCTGTTTGTTTGGATTTGTGAATGTAACAGCAGTCAGTAACTTAAAGAAAAGACAAATCTGCAGTAGAAGAGAGAGAAAAAGGAGCTAGACAGTGAAAAGGTACATCAGCAAACACCAACAACAAACATGTCGGCCCCACAAATGATGCAGGACGGTAATGGAGCAAGAAGTCGAAAATAGGTTCCCTGACGTTTCCTTCACACCAAGAGAACATACTGTACGATGACACACATGTTTAGAAGATGGCAGAGAAGAGGAATGAGGTGTGTCATTCTCCAGTGTTCAGATAAAATCAGATTAGTGGTGTCCTAGATATTGTGTTTCAGTGAGTGACAGACAGATGAGCGGCCAGTCCAGATCCATAGCTCTCTCATGATTTTATCATGGGGGACAACAAAAAAGACCGTACTACGGAACTGCTGCTGCTGTCTGTCCATCACGGTCGGCACTGAACCAAAAACTAGCAACAAACCTGACGTTCCCCCTTGGCGGACATACTATAGGTATTTTCTGTTGTTTATTGGAAATAGATGGAAAAAAGACATTTGTGGATGCCTGGGGTGGAAGACTGTGTGAAACAATGACACTGGAACGGGCATATTATTAGCTTCCAACTGATCTCATTTACTAAGTGATTGGTTTTGTGTGATGCCTGTGTGTCCTGCTGAGACTCACAGACTGAGGGACACCCAAGAGTGACTCCCTTTTTGTCACATCCTCCTCACCCAAGCTCGCTTTGTGCACAGCGATCGCACGATAACGAGATTCCACACCCAAAGGTGTTGCTCAAAGAACGGGCAAAGCTTTGTGTCTGACGTGTCAGAAAGTGCAGTTTTCATGCTGCAAATTCTGGAGAGAGGCAAAAGCGATCGTGGCAGAAAGAAGCGATGATAGAGAAACGATGTATGTTTAATGGAAAACGTATGAAATATTATACATGTAATCTGCCTGTTACCTCTGCTAATAAAGCCTGTCTGGTAGGACACGTCAGAGTCATGCAAACCCATTTCAGTGATGTTTGGATGAAAGTGTGGCCGTGGGCCAAATAACATGGGAACGCTTTTTGTTGCAAATCCATGAAATTCTGGACGAATTTTTCAGATACTCCCTGAGGAGTTTTTGGTAACGACTAACGCACCAAAACGCATTCATTCCTCAGGCCTAACAAACCTGTTTGTTGCATTTCTTTCCTCACAAAACACTTTTTCTTTCAGTCATTCTGATTATTGTCATTCACAGCCATGTCGACTGTCTGCTCATAGGTCTGTTTACCTGTGGCATATGTTTGGATTTATAGTTCAGTAGTTTAATATTCAGTATTAGTTCACCTGTAGATACAGTAGCATCACCACAGTGCTGGATGATCGAGCTGCATCTATACATTATTTTGTTTATATTATTTTTGTATATGGAGCAGTGGGCTATGACACACTAGAGTTATACATTTAGGTGATTTCTACTTTGACTATTGCAATGCGATTGCTGTGTTTGTGTTCATTCACTGTGGAGCAAAGTAATTGTAAAGAACAGAGCGTTTGCAGTGGAAATGACTTTGTTAGACGAGTGCTACTGAAACTGATAACTGAGCATTTCTTCAACTTTCTCTTCATTGTCTTTACCCAGCATCAGAAAACATAAGCAGCCAGCTGACCTCTCACTTCTTGTGATTGTCACAATCTATTTCCATAACCTTTGTGTGGTTACCTTTTTTCTTTTTTTTTTAGGAGATGCTACGAGTTCAGAGCCAGCACATATTGCTGCCATATGGCATAACGCTAACATAATCACAGCTTTGAACTTGGCTTCACTCCCACCAACTGTGATAAAATGATGCAGTTTGCATTCACTATACGTTCTGCAAGCATTACAGTCAGCGGGAATCAGTGGTGGAAACAAAAAAGGTAGCTCACACACCAAATGCAGTATCCACAACATACCTTTAACTTTGCATTATGCATTTAAAACGTGTACTAGTATGGTACACTGCATGCTTGTCTATCTGTGTCTTTATTTAAATGCAGATTGGGATATTTTATATTCAAGTATCGGATTTGCTGACTTGCTCAGCTAATGTGAATTATAAGTGCTGTGTGATTTTGCTGCATAAAGCCGAGACATCTTGATAAACTTTAAGTATCTTCCTCCTCATTAGTTTTCTTGCACACTCCCCACTGTTTCCATTCAGGTGTTTCCTGTTGATACTTAGATTGCTGCCTCCTTTAAATGACAGGAATTTTGTCAGGTTATTGTGATTATGCATAATGCCTGCCCTTTGAAAGAAAAACAAAAAGACATTTCACTCAGTCATTTTCTGATAAGTTGTTATGACAGAAAGAGGCAACATGTTGTTCATTTGTATGTTTCTTTGTCTCATAGTTAGTTTGTTTATTAGAGTGCTCTGGCTTTTTCTCCCACATCAAATTACAGAGAGAAAGCTTTGAAGCAGGGGTAGCACTGCTGCGCTGTCACTCACTGTGTATCAACCGAGTGCCAGGTCTTCTATCTGGGACGTTTTCTGAAGGCCTGTGCTCTGAGATTCTATCTGCTTCATGAAAAAAGGACAAGTGGGCAGTTTAAATTTGAACTGAAATTGCCTTCATATTGTCTTAGCCTCTGGATGGGTTATGCAGTGAGGCAATGGAGTTGTTTTCTCTTTATCCATTTCTCTTGGGTATTTTTTGAAGGCAATTTTTCATTTTGCTATCACTGCCTCTGCAACTTTATTTAGTTTTTTTCAGTGTCCTTGACATCACTTTGTTCCAGTGTGACTTTGTGTTTCACTGGCCAGTTTGTAACTAGTTCACAATCTAAGAAGCTGGTCAGTTTATTGTTAGTGTAGATATAGTTTTGTGTTATCCATGTGTCCCGTGTTATTTAAAAAAAGGGCGAATTAAAAAAGTTGCCTGTGCACGGGAGTCAGGAAAAGTGAACTGAGAAAATCGGTGTATTTGATAAACCAGTAACAAATCATCACTGGACTTTCCAAATGCCCCTTTCTACTTTAAAAAAAATGAAGTGTGTGCTCTGGAGAGAAGAAAAGAGAAGTGACTGAGAGCAAGAGAAGAGCTTTGGAGAGTAAACAGGAAGTACTGTAGGAGATGAAAGCTTGAAGATGATTGGCTGCCTTTGTCGTCTCAGGTTTTTCTAATCCCATCCTGCGATGCTCTAATCTTCCTTTTCTTTCATATACAGTAAATACTTTCATTACATGGGGACAAAGCTGAACACTTATTATAAAAATGGAAATGAAGAGCCAAGAGAAGCCCTTTATTAAAAACCTGCCTTGCTACACATGCCCTGTCAGGCCACTGGCACTCACGATTACCATGAAAGATAATCTCAGCACAATGCGTGGGCCCTAAATGCTCATTGAGGAACTTTTAGGCACTAGTGAAACAGCAATGCAAACAATGGCAGCTCTGGATTTTCTCACCCTGGCATCCTGTCAAGATGTTTTTTGTGGGTTATAATTAAATGGGAGAATTAACATTGAATGTACATTTCATCCTCTCCCCTCTCCTCGAATCCAGGTCACTGATTTTTCTTCTTTTATATATATATATTTTTTTCCATCTGCTCTATTTTAAGTCACAGTCATTCACATTTTCTCTTTTTTTCTTTAAAAACTCTTTATAATAAACCATTTCCTGATCAAAATGAAGCCTGAGTGTGAGAGGCTTTGTGGGATGAAGGTCACAGGACCTTGCTAAAGGGAAAGACTGGCTCATTTGCATAATGTTTCATCTCACATCTCTCAGCATAACATGAATTGCGAGTGTTAAAGCTCAGCACCTGTGGCCACAAATGCAGATGAGAGCGTATATTGTAACATTATTGATTTTCTCTTTTCTATTTATATTACAGTAGAGGGTCGAACTGCGGCACATTTAAGGTCAGAAGCTGTTCATAGATACAGGACATACATTTCCATTAATCATCAGGAAGTAGAGCTGAGCAGTAATGCTATTTATTATTTATACCAGAATACATGATTCATACCGTAATCATATATGAATTCTGTAATCTCGTTTTATCAGGTCCTCTTGGGAAAACTAGTGCATTAATCCCTGTAGTTATAAATCGTATAGGCTGGGATAAAGTATGCAATTGTTATTATTACTATAATTGGAAGGTGCTGATTCAAATATATTATTGTTTTTATTAGTCTCTTCTATGCATCCATCCATTTTCTGCTGCTCATCCAGAAACTGACCAGACACCCGTCCCTCCAGCTCCTCCTTTAAACAACTGTAACTAAGAGAAGCTACTTAGCTTAGCTTAAAAAAACAGGCCACAGACCTGTTTAACCCATGTTACCTGGCTCTGTCTAAAGGTCACAAAATTCACCACCACTAATTACCTCAATTTCAGTTTGTGGTTTTCCAGGCAGTTGTGTTACGAGGGGCAGCATTTGTCTGCAGGCTTCCACTGAAATTCTCATCAACCAGGCAAATAGGTGTATTATTCAATGTTATTCTGAAAGTGTTTCCCAAAGCACCCATAGTGCCATATGCAGTGAGTTATTTGTTTGTCAGCCTTGCTCCATTGAGGTTAGGTGAACACACTATTAACTTGTTTTGCCAAATTACATGTTTAGATTTGTATCTATTTCACAACAACAATCCATCCGTATCTGACGTCAGTCGTTGTCTGACCTGCAACAGATGGTTTGGCCACCACAGAGCTCTAATCTCAATATCATAGGGTCTGTGTAGGATTACATGAAGAGACTGGAAACAGGCTGAAACAGTTGATACAGCCTAAATCCACACAACTGTGGAAAGTTCTCCAAGATGCTTGGAAGAAAATACTACCTGCCAGGTTCTGGGAGATTTGTTTTTCTCACAGTTTACAGCACCATTTAAGAAGTTAATTAACAACATTTAAACCTTTTAACAAAATGTCTTTCTATTTCAAGGCACAAAATCTTCACATCCAACTTCTCATATGTGTTCTGGTATACAAGAACACTTAGATTAAGGTAGATGGACCATAACCTTTCCCAAACCTTAACCAAGTGGTCCTAGCTGCTTAAACATACCCATAAAACTGCTAAGTGGGCTTTAGTTGACAATAAAATATAGTATTAGCGATTGAAACTTATAGTGCAATAGAGGATTTTACCCATTTCACCTGCTTCTGTTATGAAAAACTTTTAAAAAGTTTTATCTAACACATACATACCATGTTCCGAACATGTCTATTATTACACTCTGCGGTTTTCTGCTTGGAGGTTTTTGGTATGAAGTTGCTCCATATTAGCCCTCAATATTCATGATGTGAATATAAACATATTCATGGCAAATCTGCTTCCCAAGAAGGCAGAACAAGTTTTAGAAGACTGTGATAGCTACTTTAGTCCATGACTGCCATAAGAATAGAAAAGATGCAGTCCTCCATAGGCGTTTTTATTCATGTGCAGGAGGCTCATTGATTTACACAAACTCATCAAGTAGGTTTTGTCTTGCACTGTTTATATGCACACAATCATTTGTGCCTGTGTTTGGTTATGAGAAAAAACACTTCAGTAAGCTGTTTAAATGCATTGCAGTGGAAGTTAATATTTTCACTCAATCATCCACACTGCAGTTTTTAATTCAATAGATTTGTCACATAATTGCTGCCCTATAGCACACAAGCCACGTCAATCATTTCCCCTTTGTATTATTCCCACATTATGTCTCTCAGTGCAGCTTCTCAAGAAGTGATTCAGTCCGGAGCCGCAAGACTGGAAGGATGGACGTAAACACAGATAGTGGCTGTAAAAATTAACGACCTGGTGTTTGTTGGGGTGAGTGTCATAACTTTAGGGAAACAACAGGCCTCGGAAGAAGCATCAACATCTGTACAAACTGTTCTATAAACCGCAGCACTTGACGTCTTAATGCTGCTGTTAATGCTCTAAATATGGCCCTAATTGAAGCAACATAATTAGAATTTCACGTGACATACGTACAGCGATTCTACCTCACCATTCTCATAATCACATTAACATCAAAGCATTAGTGTGCGTGTGAAGTACAAATTTCTTTATGGGATGCCTGCTTCTGTTGGATTGAATATCTGAAAATGCCAAGCTTTACCTCCCACAGCCAGGTTTTCCCTCAGGCGAGCTATTATGCAACAGAAAGTGGACCGACTGTGAGGCAGAGTCTCTCTCTTTTTCTTTTTTTTATTTTTAAGAGAGTGAAGAGTAATCATGTGCACTCTAATTTGAGGCTTTGGTGACTGGTAGAGAAAGACAAGGCCACTTAAAGACCCCTTCACCCTCTTCTGACAGCATTTTGTTTTCTCTCCATTACTCTGGGCAGTGTAAGCAGAGGCTGCAGTGACCCCACTCACATACAATGAAGTGTTGTTTCTTACACACAAAGGAAAAAAATCTAAGACAGAGCTGAAAATACGAGACGAGTTTCTCAAAAATTCCTTCACCCACAAGGAATATTTGTCCAGTTTTAGTGTAGTAGCTGGTTAATGTATGAGGTTTGAACTCCTGGTGCCCACTGGTGCCTGCTCTGCATTCTTGTCTGTTTTACCATAATCTGTACGAATATATTCTGTGTTGCTCTGCTCTGTTGTACATTCGAGCTGGAAAACAAAACGGAAGTCTTGACCGAATTAACAAAACACAAACTTTTCTGATAATAGTTTTATCTTGTTGTTGTTACAATTAATTTATTATTTGACGTTTCATAGCCTGAAAGTTAAAAGAATAGAAAAACTGAAATATTATAGATTAGGGAAATGTTTATAAGTTGCAGCCCTACTTTAATCTGTTCAAGCTAAGAATAGCCGAGTCTGTTCTACTGCTAACGTCTGTTCTGTCAGGACTCTTCTGTACTTTATTTTGTTGTATTCTCTTAAACCGTGTCTGTTTTTCTTTTTCATTATTTAATTTTCTTTCCTTCATCATTTTTCAAGCAAATATCACCAAACATCCCTGATTCATCGTCTCAATTATGAGAATTGACAGACCAGACAAAACATGAACAATAAATCTATTCGAAGTCATCGATTTCAGCTTGTAGAGACTCGAAGGATTTCTATCTCTCTATTCTTATATTTTATAGAACCAACATTTAGTCAATTAACCGGCACAGTGATCAACACATTAATCAACATCATGTCTGTTTGTTGTCTGTTCTGTTGTATTATGTGTAGAATATTGTGTTTTCTTTGATTTAAATCTAGTTAAACAGCTCTTAGTCTTGAATATCTGTTTATTAGAGTAGTGCTATTTCTGTACAGACTGTAGTAGTGCTCTATATTTACTGCTCTCAGCAGTTCACACAGTGTCCGTGGCATGTTACACTAACACTTCACTAACAGCTCCACAATGCAATTTACAGTCATGTGACACTAAACATGTCAGTGATTATGGAAATGAATGACTAGTAAGTGTCAGAAATAGTCTATAACACATATGCGTAGATCTAGTTGAGTACAGTGCTGCCTGTTCTCTTCTGCTCTCGTCTATTCTCGTCCTTGTTCAGGTCTGATTCAGGCTGTAATATTGGCAGCTGCAGTACTTATTTGCCTTTGCAGTGTGTGTTTGCGAGTGTGGGTGTTTTTGTGGGTGACATGGGAAGAGGATATGAGAGATGCTGACATTGTAAACTTGGCTGTTTCCACCAGACGTGGTGTTAATCATGCATTTTTTAAACATTTTTTTTTGCTCATTATTCTGTGAAGCTGGTTCCTGTCCTTTTCTGTAAGTACACCCCTCTCTTGGATGCTGACTCCTGTACAGCTTGCTTATTTGCTGATCATAGGGATGTAGTTTCATCAAAGGCTGTTTAGTGGGGCAGCAAGTCCACCTTTTGAAATATGGTTCTGTCATATTTTCATGGTAACCTTTAACTGAGACCTTTTTTTTTTGCAGCCGGATTCAACGTGTGCTCTGCTGGGAACAAAACAATCTTTGCTTTAACATTAAACATCCTCATTCTGCATTTAATTCAATTCATGTGCCAGAACCTTAGTGTGTATAAACACTGATCTACCACATGAGATCATTCACAACAAACCTACAACACAGGATGTTGTATGTTGTAGACATTGTCGAGCCCCTAGAGGCACATTTGTGATTAGTGATATTGAGTTGTAAAAATTATAATCTTTATTTATAGATCACTTTTCTCAACTTGCATTACTAAGTGCTTCACGTTAGCATAAAACAGTAAGGAATAAAGTCAAATATATAAAATGCAGCATAAAGCAACAGATCATTAAGATTAAATTAAAAAGAAAGTCAAGCCAAACTCAGTAAAATCCTAACCCTAAAACATATTGGGAGTAAGTGCAAGGAGGTTAAATCAGGTGTGAGTGTGATCACTTCACCTTTTTCTAGTTAAAGGGTCTCACAGCTGAGTTCTGGAGCCAATTAATGGGTTTTTGAAAAGACTGGCAAAAAAAAATCGATCAAATTTAGAAATATTTCTGAGGTGATGAAACATGTCTGCACAAGCTTAGTGGCATGCTGTCACAGAGAATGGACCATTCTAACAGAGGACCAGTACACGACAGAGACAACAAGCTCTGTTTAATGGAAATAAAAAGTAATACAGTACAGCAAAATTAAAAAACACCTATTTCAATGAACACCCCTGTTGATTGTTCCTAATAAAGTGGCCACAGAGTGCACACCAGGGTCTGTAACAGGAACAAGGGTGCCAGTATCAAATGTCCCATTCAGTACATCATGTAGACACAATTCTTTTTAAAAACAGTCCATAGCTTCCTATGAAAAAGTAAAGTAAAGAATGAATAGGTGTTTTTCTACGGAACGTAATTACAGCTGGTTTGTGCTTTCTATAAATGCTGTTCAACATTCAGTTTGGGACTACAGCAGTATTAAAGTCTATATGATGATATCACAGCAGGTGGTTAAGGTCAAGGAACGACGGGCAGACGCATGATACACCCTCCACCCACCCCGGGCACGTTCGCTAGGAAAGCATGCTCATGCTTGCAGTTTAGCTGTGTGTCATTTTTAGGAAACAGCTTCTCTTCCAGTAAGCCCTTTTCAGGTATCTGAAATTTAACATGGCTAGTTTCTTCAGTCTGTTAATGAATGACTGTTATACAGACACAGGTCACTATAACATGAATGTTTCTCATGGCTTCATTCGCACATATCAACAGACAGAAAGGATCGATGACATGAAAAACAAACAATAGGGATCTAAAACATGTCTTTGTTTGTGGAGGTAATAAATCAAACAGTGGGTAGATTGGTTGGTTTGGTTGGCCAAAAAATAAAAAAATAAAAAAAATTACTGAGGCCACATTTTGTCCCCAGTGTGGTGTTATTAGCAGCAGCAGAGTGTTGCAGGGCTCTTTCTTAATGCCACACAGTTTCTGCTTTCTTTGTCTGGTTTCCCTCCAGTTCACTCTGTGTGTAAGAGGCTCTTACTCCCCGTTTGGCAGTGGTGTAAATTGTTTCTGTCAGCTTAGATAAACGGACCCCTGGGTTTGTCCATCTCCCCTCCACAGACGCACCTTTACACACAAATGCAAGCACAAACATGCACACACAGCAACCTGCTGCCACACACACACACACACACAGAGATTATGCTGTAATCAACCAGTAAGCTTCACTCTTTCCTCTCTTGTTTTCAAGGCTTGTTTACTTGTTTCCCACATTATTAATATTCTGCCCTTCTGCAGGTTATCAAAAGGTTCACCTTCCAGAAGCAGATGAGGATGGAATGGATGGAATTTATTTATTAATGGTTTGATGCTTAGAAGAGACTCTTAAACGATCACGCAGCTGCATCGAAAAACATGAAAGATGGTGAAATGGATTTACTACGTAGAGTGTTGATAATTGTCTTGATTTTTTTTTCTTGCTTGACGGGAAATGTCTTCACTGTAAATTGAGGGGGATCAAGAAGGAGAAAAAGCATGACGCAAAAAAATCTCATGGCAACTGAGTCTGACACCAGCAGAGAGAGCGATTGAGTGATGAAGAATTTCCCAACCGAAAGTATCCTTCAGTTCCATCATTTTCAGCTAAAATTGATTTTCTTTGAACAAGGATATCATCTTGCTTCATGGTTTGTTGCCACAAAGCATTGTGCAAACGGATTCACTTCTCCTCTATAGTATGATGCTAGTAGAAATTATTTTCTGTTGTTTCTGTTGTTCGTATTTGTTCAGGACTTTCTTATGTCGTTTCTGCTGAGATGTAATTTAATCAGACAGTTTTGTTCCCCATTGATTTGATATAATGAGACGAGACAGCGTTTCCCTTGTTTGTTGAAGCATTTTGCTTTTATCCCAGATGTCTCCCCAAAAGAAAGAAAAAGAAGAGATAAACAATAAAAGCACTGATGCAAATTAAATCTAATATGGAGTAAGTGATAGACACAATTTAAGAACAGGGAAGCCATTGAGCATATTTAATAATGCCTCCAGATTATAAATATTTAAAAGTCGTTGTAATAATGTGCTATCACCTGGTCATGCTTCACAAACAGTAGAAGACCTTTGCTGTTCTTCTCTTTGCAGCAGTACTTTCTGGGTGCAGGAGCCAGTATGCTCAGTGCACAGATGTTAATGTTACAGTTGATTGTCTAGCTCATTACCATATTACATTCATTTTTTCCCCCTCCATCTTATTAATTAATGCAGAGTTTGAAAACATCACCGCTAAAAGAAAGGGGTCAGCCATAACATAATGATAGCCACAGGCCACAAGTATTGTTAATCATCAGGCCCCTCGTCAGCGCTGGTCATCGGAAGCAAAGCCTTCATTAAGCTGCAGCTTCTCACAAAGGTACCATATTAACACTTGTTTACCACAAGCTTCTAAGCACTGGAGGCAGAGGTCTTCTGCAAATAGGAAGCACTGCTAGGATTGCAGGGCTCTCTGTTTCTGAGGGACTGAATTTGAAGGGATGAAAGTGCTGTTTGTTGTCTTTGACGCAATCCTGCTCGGTCTCTCTGGTTCACTGTCTCTGCCTTTGTTTGTCTCTCATACATACTTAGCCACATAAATGCAGACACTGTGAGGTACTAGTATATACACACATACAGTACAGGTCCATGTGAGCGCACACACAGCCTGTAGGTAGGCTGACGAGGGAGAGGTTTCTCTCAGGGAGCTTAGCTTGGCTAAGTATAATTGCATAGGTGGATAGGAGCCTAATAACAGTCTTATGGAACCAAATTATTGCTGTTTTGCCTGCAGAAATACTCCAGTACTGTCTGTTTCATGTACTTGTTACGTTGTGTCTTGAGGGGGTACAACTCAACATTTCCTGTCATCTCTGTCTGTTTGCCACAGTCTTCACTGTCGTCCTCCACCCCCTCAGACACAGACTCTGTTAGACCTGAGATGAGGTATGAATTGAAAAAGGTGTTAATATTATATCCCACGGCGAGGGGATCATTACAGCGAGCACACCGAGGTTTTGTGCCACATTTTCCTTCCATCGTTTTTATCATATGACTATTCGAGGAAAAAAACAAACTGCTTTGTCATTTGCATGTCACAATAATTGCACCACGTCTTCTATTGGTTCCAGAAGCCGATACTGTTTCATCTAAGTCGGGATAGATCCTGTTGAGATTGTTTAGATTTTTGTGCTAAAACACAAATTTAGAAGCTGCTATTGTTCTTCAACTTTTACTTTATCTCTGAAGCAATCTGCTAATGTCCTCCACAGGTCAAAGCTGTAGCGGAGTTTTATTATCTCTTCCGATCTAATATCCGGATCCTGGTGCAGAATCTGCTTGTATCCAATGATTTGCACAAAGTGTCTATTTAAGAAAGTATTACAGGAAACTGTAGCTGCTGATTTTATACCCTAAACAATAGGCTAGTCACCAGCAAGCTAAAAAATAGAGCTGAAATTAATAAACAATGCTATGAAAATTAATCACCAGCTATTTTTTAAATCATTAGTTATCAACAAAATGCCCTATTTAACCTTGTTCCATCTGCTTAGTCTTGAGGAATTGCTGCTTTTCTTTGTTTCTATGTAATAGTGAATCGAATATCATTGGCTGTGGACTGTTGGTTTGAATAGTTAGTTATTGTGAAATTGTGATTGGCTTTTTTTTCTTTATTATACTAATAGAAAATAAAAAGGAAATAAATGGTAGATCAATACCAACATTTACAGTAACACTGACACAGATAGATCTGCAGTAAGTTCACGTCAGACTCTATGTATGTGTCGTATAGCGTGATTGTTCCTTGTTGCAAGCTAATGATTTCAGATGCAGTACTCAACTATTAAAGCAAAGAGCAATTCTAATGTGTCATATAGTACACATAGTGCTTCTTCTCTGTAATTCTAATAATTATATGGTCTTTCAGTACAGAAGATTATTGAATTAAGGTATATTTATCTGTCTGGTTTGTAGTACCAAACAGGCGCCTGACAAGCTCTTTTAACAGATAAATAAAACCTTAAATGATACATTACTGAATGTGTTTTGTCACCACTGTGATGTAAGACTTGAACGCAAGACCCAACACGTCCCGTGGGGACAAACAGGACGCAAACTGCCCAGTTGAAACCACTCTCAATTCGGCGAACACTTGTGATTTTGCAGGGGAGCGAATTGAGTCAGAGGTATTGACTGGTAAATTGGCGAGTGAGGAGACCTAGGGGGCCACTTCTAATCCATGCTGACCTACTCTTATCACGCACAGCCAAGGTCAAGAGTCTAATGAGGATGGGACGCCATTAGAGCAATTAGACAGAACTACCTTGTTTCTGGGGCATGTGGAGCCATGGGAGAGAGAGAGAAAGAGACGATGAGAGAGGAAGAAGACAACTACAGTAACAGACTGACTGCCCAGCAGCTGCCTCTCTCCCTCTGCCGGTCTCTTTCTCCCACTCCCCCTCTCCCGACCACTCCACCTCTCTACTTACTAACAAAGGAGAAGCACTCGGAGGCAACAGCACGGTGTTGCAACAGTGACACTTGGTGGTAAAGAGGCTCCCTGACACGAGAGTGGCTGCTCCAACCACTGCAATGTTAGGAGACGTGACAGTGGAGCCGAGTGAATCATTGGTACATTTCAGGGAATATTGGTAAAATTAAGATGCTTATTTTATATTAAAAAAAATTGAATGATCTCCATATACACATGGAGATATATAGAAAACTAGATTGTAATTTACTCCATGATAGCAACAATAAACAGTTGCATAATTGCTGAAATCTCATGGATGCGTTATATTACCCTTGATACCCTTGATACCCTTGCAGCTGCATATAAGGCACCGATGGTTCAGGGTTAAATGGCTTGTCCAGGACGACGGCTCTGCCAAACAGAAAACACAAGCTGTTGCCTTAAACAACTCTAGAAACCTTTGGCTTTGGCAGCTTGTAAAAAACCTGTAGCAAAATGAGCGAGAGACTAACGAGACGATGAGACTGTACAGTAGTTTAGCCTTCTAATAAATTGTTGATTACACAGACTTACAAGTTAAACTGCATAAATTTACGTGTAATTTGTTTTATGAGACATTATCATTGAGTTCAGTTTCTTAGCTTCAAATAATCCTGCACGCTGTTCGATGGTGTGGGATCACAATTGATAAATGACAGCAGAAGCACTTTTGCTGCTCTGACCATGAAAGATAGAAGCTGCTTACGAATGCAGACAAAACTGTCCTGGGGGCGTAAGAATACATTTGCAAGCTTGAACCAGCACCAACACAGTAATTTTCACCTTTGGTGGTAGATTTCTGATGGGACAAGAGGCTCTGATTTCAGGCTCCGTGTGGAGGAAGTTCAATCCTCTGAGCGCTTGAAGAGCCACTTTGATAGAAAACTTAATGCATTACATTACTGAACAGACTATTGGTGGTGAGTTGGCACAGGTTTCACAAAGAAAGAGCTGTTCTTCAGGCAGAAGCATTACATTTGGTTGTGTTAAACATCAGTGGGGAGAGCTAAATACACAGGAAAATGAAAATGACAAGTTGTAGACAGTAGAATCTGAAGCAGTTGTAATAGCTGTAAAATATGCAGAAAGCTTTTTGATGGACTTCAATGATAAGTTGATAATAAACAGTTCCCATTGCAATTCATCAGAGCCAAGGATAATCTTTAAAGTACCTGCTTTTTCTGACCTCTAGTGCCACTATGATTTTTGTTTTTCCCCACCCAGCCGTTCACATTTCCCTTTGGATGAGCTGTAATAACTTTGACTATCTAGCACCATCCTCAGGTCAGAACCTACTGTTTCAGTTTGCTGCTAAACATCAGCACATTAGCTTTGTTATTGTGAGCATATTGGAATACTGCACCAGCAAAACACAAGGGTTTTAACAATAAAATCAGATTTGATACATAAGCAGAGTAGATGATATTATGAAAATATTCATAAAGAGAAATAGCCACTCAGCATGAATCGATAAACAATTTGTAAATCTGCCCGACATATTGATGTTATCATGCAGGATAACGTCGGCATGTTAATATTGTTCTTGTAACCACGTTAGCATGCTGACATGAGCATTTAGCAATTAGTGTGACCTCTGTAAGCAGGCACTATTAAAATGTTTAGCTTGATAAATTACTCGGAGGATAAATCAATTCATTTTTGTTGATTAACTTTCTCCTGATCGATTATTAGACCGGTTGGGTCGGCTCTAATCCTGTGCCTGTCTGACTGTTTACTGGACAACATACGCTTTTCTGACAAGATTGAGGGTGTTTGTTGGTGAGAATTGAGAAAAGCCGGTCCCGCTGTAGGGATGAACCAGACTCATTCAGGGCAGTGGTGGAGAAAACGATGTTTGCAGTCTGCTATTATGGACAATGTCCTCCACCCTCTCGATGACAAAATGTCAATGCAATGGAGCACTTTCAGTCGGCGGCTCTTTCCACTGAGGCGTGCCAAGAAGCACTTGAGGAGTTCGTCTGACTGCCCTCCACTACAATTCCTCCTCCCTCAACAACATCAGCCACTAGCCTTTCGTTTTCCTTTATCTATTTCCCTCCAGTCTGTCATTTAGTTATTTCTCCAGTGGGCTGCAATGCAATTTCATCCCCTCTAACACACAAACATACAAAGCTTCTACACACCCAAAACCCAAACTCTGGCCCCATCTGTCGGACTTAGCGATGCTCTTGTTCTTGTTTGTCTCTTTCTTTATTAGTGTTTGTTTTTTGATGCAGAGCCCCTTTGGATACACAAAGTAATTCGCTCACATAATCATTCATTATTTCACTCATTCACACGCACATTATTATTCAGTCTGCCCCTTAGTGCCCATTAGGCGGCATATGGTAGAGCTACAGACAGCACACTGAACCGACATCATTCATTCTCAGCATCTGATCTGCGACACTGTGTCCTTGTTTTTAATCTGTGTTTACTGTGTGTGAAGTTTTTTGTCACTGATGTTTCTTCTGGAAATTGACATAGAAATAAACTTGACTTGACTTGATCAGTCACACCATTTGTCTTATCCAGCTGGGAGGTTGTTAAGAGCAGTTTTTTCATGGACTACTCATAGCCCAGCTCTCTCTCCTCTTTCCATCCTTCAGCCAAAGATGGTGAGACTGCAGCTCTGGTAAACACTCAATCTGAAATACATGACATATGCCAATATGTTAGTTAACCACTTATTAGTCTGTGGTGCAACATGTATTGATTCTTCTTCCTCCTCATGTGACTTCTTATGTGTCTATTTGTTTCCATCTGTATCAATGCCATACGAGCAACATATTGAAATAGTTCCAACATTAAATTAGAGATAAAGCTGAAGAGTCTGCAGCCATGTTGGCATGAGACACAGCGGTGCTTTGTGCTAAATGTTTAACAGATTCTGTGTTTACCATGTTTAGCGTGTTAGTTTGCTAACACTTGCTAATTTAGACATCAACACAAAGCTGAGTGTGATGAGTTTTGTAATTATTTGTCCATACATCATGTAATTGGAATGAATACAGGAGCGCATTTTATTAAGACGCGTCTGTGACGTGTTTTGCACCTCACTTATATAAATAGAGTGGCCAAAATATTAGAAACACCTCTTAAAATAACTGCTTCATTAGATTGTTCACATGTACCTAATAAAGGGACCAGTGAGTGAATAAATACACAATGTGGCTATAAAAATCCACTTTTAAGTAATCACATGAAAAAGGAGACTCCTGCATTCAGAAGAATGTACTGTAGTATTCCCATATACACCCATCTGCTTGTGTAACTCTCCATCTGTTCATCTCTGTGTAAATGCACTAAAATATCTCATAAATATATATATTTTTTTATTCATCTTTATATGCCTGTTGCATCTGAAACCCAGTGCCAGGCCATCACGTCCAAATCTTGCTCCACAAATGGGACACAACAGAGATCAACAGATTCTCGGGCGTCACCAACTTCACACGGATGAAGAAAATGCAAAGATATGTTGTTGATCTGCAAATGATGTTTAGTGGTAATATATTATCATGACATAAAGCAGTGATTCATATTATCGCAATGAAATGTTGAAGATGTGGGCGTGAGATGTACAGGGTTCAGCACTGACAGCACTTAATGTCATATAACTTATATAATTTAATTTGTCCTGCATGGTTCTTAAGGGTTAAAGCATCACAAGTTCATATAGATTTACTTAAAACATAAACCACAGAATTTAAACTGGACCCATATGTTGTAATGTGTTGTAATCACTTAGAGCTGCAAAGTCGTCTTCTGGTCAAACAAACCTCACAATTGCATTTACTTAACATCTCTTAACAACGTCTTAACATAGCTGCATTTTTGCATATCATTTCCTTGATTTTGAATGGTCAACGGCATAAACGGGCTCCTCTGTGGACCTGTAATCAACACTTTTTTTTTTTTTCCTTTTTCCTCCACACGGTTTTGAAATCCTCTTCTTGTAACACATTTGCATGGGGAAGAATCCAGAACGTGGGTGGTGCCAGATGTTCCCCAGGGCGACTAACACTGAAACTAGACAGCCTCACAACATCTGTGGAGGTGTGCCAATTGAAAAGGGAAAATGTTCTACAAGATGTAGCATCAGCTTCACGTTAGCTATTGTTACATCTGGTTTGCATGTGAGACTTTTTAGCCATGAATGAAGAGAGGTAGATGAGGTAACTTTGGTGCCATGCAGCATATTCTGGGTGCTGTGTGTATATATATATATATATATATATGAAGTGAGGACTTATAGCCAGGGAGGATATACAGGTCTACAATCAAGATCACTGACAACACACTGAAGAATTCAGTTCTGTAATGAAATGAGAGTTGAGGCCTGTCTGTCAAATTGCATGAGGAATATTCATCTGTGTTCAGAACATGTTTTGTTGTGGCCAGCTGGCCATGGGCTATTGGACTAGCAGTGGTATATCTCTCCAGTTCAGTGGTGTTGGCCTTTGCCTTCCTCAGTCCTGGCCCTGCCTGTTTTGGCAGTGATTCAGCCCTCATCCCACAACGTTACACTTCTCAAATTAACATTTTATATGATGGCAACATAGTGTGGGTGTGTGATAAAGCTTGCCAGCACAGAAATGAAGCAAGCTGGCACTGAGTGCCTTCTCTCCCTCTCTCTCCTGCTCTGTCCCACTGCAACAACCTTGAACCAGTTTGTTAGCGCCCCAAATGAACAACAACGGTGTTGAGATTTGAATAGCATAAATAAATGAATGAGCAAACAAACCAGCACAACGTCAACGCCGCACTTCTGGCAATCTAGGACTTGCACTCCCTGTGTAATGATCAGCAAATAGCTGGTTGTGGAGATAAAATTCAATTGAAACTACAAACTGCCGCTGTCGACCACATGGCAAATAGGCTGTTGTAATTTCAACCAAGAGATTTGCCATGCACCTGGTAAAATCCAAACACTTAATGTTAATAGGACTACTGGGTAACATCATAACAAGGCTGCATGCTGCCTCATATTTGCCTCCTTGCTTCAGTGACATCAGTGAGGGAACAGAAAAGTCAATATCCAAAAACACAAGGGTTAAAGGAATAGAAATAAGATTGATGTAGAGATATTTTGAAAGCCTCTTTACTTAATGAAATGGAAATTATTGTAAATGTACATAACTTTTTTAAATTGCCTTGACTCATTAATTTGATTTTACCTCTTTGAACCCTGGGCTGTTTAATGTGTTTAATTTCATCTCCCTTTATTTACCGGCTTATTGTAATTATGAGGCAATAGCTTAAAGGTGCATTCAATTTAGCATTACACTTTATTAAGTTAAAGAACTAATGAGAGAGATTAAAAAAGAATGGACAAAACTGATGTAATTATAAGTCTTAGCTTTTTTTTTTTATTTGGTTTCCAGGCAGATATTTAGTATAAGGGGGCAAAAACAACTATGGCTCAGAAATCAAGGTCTAATCTACGCTCTGGATTTGGATCTGTTGACATGCACACTCACTTATGTTGGGTTCAAAGTGCAGAGAAATTCATGCCGTAATTAACTGCAACTTATGTGCAATTACTATGTACTGTGCAATTTTTCTGAAGTTTTAAAAAAGGCCCTGATCAATAAATCATGCATCAGCCAATATTAGCTTACTGCAGATGCAGCATATCGATATCAGTTTCTATGTCAGCTTTGGTGGTTCACTCATTTCTCCACGATGTAGTGGAGATGACCCAGTGTGCAGAAGTTGTGCCTGACGCTGCTATGAAGACATAAACACAGTAAAAAAAAAAAAACTGTATACAGAATTCCCTTCTGCCTTTCATAGTTAATAAGACAACATACATTCCACAGAGTAAACAGATGAGACAGTAATGTGCCAGGGTGGACCTTTCCAAAGATAACGAAAGAGGGTAAGCACAGTTACTCAAGAGATTATAATTAAATAACACCGCCAGTAACATACATCTTTTTGGTTTTGCCACCGGCCGATCAACGGCTGCCATTCAACAGTGCACAGTCTATCAGCACCTATACAACCGGCCCCTTGTGTCTCTTACAGTATAAATCCACCTAAGTCCTGCTGATTCCAACAGTACCGTTGTGATGTCTCACTGGTTTGGTTGAATTATGATGGGTATGATGAACTAATCAGGATACGTCTGATTGTTCTATCAAATAAAACAGTCAGGTTCCATTTCATTTGAATGCCAGCCATCATACAGTCTATCAAACTATATTATGAAACTGACCCACACAGCACTGTCTGTTCAAATGGCCATTATTCTCTCTGACTGGGATCAAGTGTTTGGAAGAATGTCTTTCCCAAGAGCAATAAAGGAGAGGGACCTCTCTGAGGGTGAGGCTGAAGGCAGCTTGCTCATATTTTAGCACAAAGATAAATGGTAAATGTGTGTTGGGCTGAAATAAGCTGCTTTTTTTTAATCTACCTGCAGTGTTCAGCACCTTCCAAAGGTCTTGCATTGTTCCTATACAGTGGCAGCAGTGCAGTCCTCAGAGTGGTAGTTGGTTTATGTTTTAATTTGCCATTCAAATTGTCAATTTGTGATTTGTCTTTTTTGGTTATATCATTTGTGTTTACACAGCAGCAAGAAAAATAAATAGGAGTTAATTTCCTTCAAAGTGAAAAATCAAAGGACATACAATACAAAATGATAATTAATGTTTGGCAACGTGAATCTTACTTTAAATATAAATCAGTGAATTCCAGCAGCTTCCTCCCTCTCTGTCTCTCCAATGATGGATTTTCAAATTATTCTTCTCAACAGGCTCCATCATTATGTGCTGCTTGTGACTCATCACTTTACCAATGATAGTGCTGTGAAAGGATTTCCCTCTTACAGCTGACCGCTCAGAAGAGGAAGGACGACCAGCTGCAGCTTTAAATTAACATCCATGCTATGAGCATTGGTCTCATGGCATGAGAAGTTTTTAGGAATAAATTATTTATTCAGAAAAGAAAATGTCAAACAAAAAAATACACATATAATAGAGAATAAACTGTACTCACAGTTATATCCAACACACGTGAAGGTGAAGGTCAGTTTTCCTTGGGGTCAAGGATGAACTGATTCGATTTTGCTTGTCAAAGGTCAAGGTCACTATCGTATCATAGGAGAACATGCAAACCTCACAAAGTGAGGCCCTGCACTGCACTTGTGTTTTTCCCAACATAAAGAATAAGCCCTGACTTGATAACTGATTCAAGCTGAGATTAAACCCTGACCACAGTGTAGACGTCTTTTGAACAAGGGAGGATTTACATTAAATGTGCTAGAAATGCCGTATCAACAAAAGTAGGCCGTTGGTTTGGTCTTAATTAGTCAGACATGTTGCTGGGTCATGTGTACTTTCCTAAATTACCTCTGTGAGCACTAAGTGGACTGTGAGATTAAATCTTAATAAGAAAGGATAAGATTAAATTTCATTGATCTCTGTGGGGCAGATGGATCAGCGTAGCACGTGAGACGATTCAGCTTCGAAATAAAGACGTATTGTAGATTATATAATAGGTTTAAAAAATGTATTGACACACTGGAGCAATACAACGAAATTAATTACCATCGAGGCATGTATGCATAAATGGTCTTAAAGGATCATTCTGGTGTCTGTTGTGCCTTTAGAGCAACCCCCAAACCACACACCAAGTAGCAGGTTAGCATGGCTGAACGCTTTTTCAGACGTGCTGTGTACGCCTAGCTAGGAAGCAAGTATACCATAAATAGATCAGTGTAACCAAAACAAAAAAGGCTCTGGGTTAAAGCAGCCACGCTGTTCTACGTTCTAACACGTTCTTTTAAGCAAAAAGTCCTAATAATCACACTCTAAGGTGCCGGGCGTTCAGATCTGACAGTTTTTTTTTCTGTCTCGCTTAATCTTAATCAACATAAAGCTGCCTGTCATTAATCCTCTTTTTCTTCACTCGCTCAGATCAATGTTTCCTTTTCAAGAGCAAAGATAGTAATTAATCCCCAGTGCAACAGAGCCTTCAGGCATGACTATTCGTCAAAGACCCTAATCAATGCCTTTGCCTATTCTTCTACTTTCAGAAAATGAGTACCCCTTTTTTTTTTTTTGGAATCATGTTTTACATTTCATTGGGGGGAATCAATGAATCTTATGAGAGCCAAATAATTAATGCTTGAGCACAATCCCGCAAGAAATTCTGAAGTCTTGTGGAACAGTTATTGGTTTTAAAACTTCAACCCCAGAGCTCATGAAAATGTGTTTGGAAAGGGTTTGAATTGATATGCTTCCTATTGTGCCTATTAGAAATATTTCAGCAATAAATGGTCCATACTCGTACTGTCTTTTCACTTCATTGCTCCCTCATTGACTCGCCATTAATGACATTTCTGAAGAAAGATGAGATGTTATTACTGATGAAACTTAGCTGGAAGAAGTGAAACTTGGAGCAGGCTAAAGACTGGTAATGCCGGAGTAGTCTGGGCACAACAGATAGGAAAAGGACTGAAGGAGTGAAGGGGCCACTGCCTATTTATCAAGAGTAAGGTGCATGAAATTGGCTCTTAACCTCACAGTTAGAAGGTTTAATTAGAAATCATGCTTTTGCTACAGGAAGCTGCGAGGAGGGGGTAAGTTGTCCAAACAGGGTGATAAATGACTTGCAGGACAGGAGGTTTCAGAGAGAAGGGAGGGAAACAAGCTGGTGTGAGTGAAATGTAGGTGACAGTCGTGGTAGTGGCAGGATGTGAGACGACGAGTTGAAGCAAGCAGGAGATTGCAGCTGAAGTGCAAAATCGCACCTCAAGACCTGCAAGGGCTGTTATCAACACTGGGGTGAGGGCAGCGTGGGAGATGGGGCCAGGATCGGCAGAACGAACAGGCTGACAGCAGCCTGACCTCAGTTATAAATACGTGAACTCACGGGGTCGTCGCACAACCTGCGGCTCCGAGCTACAGGGGTGAAATGTCTCAGGATTCTCATGGAAGTTCAACGTTGAATTCCTAAGATCGAAATATTCCACAGTGTGTACATTTTATAGTACTGAAAAGGAAAAATGGGATTTTTTTTATTTGTGTTGATGGTATTAAAGCTGTGCAATAATGTTCAAATTCATGAATAGAAAAATATAATCTTTATATTACCAAAATGTAGCCTCAACCTATAAAATGTTTATTTTCAGAAATACCTTAAACATTTAAACCTGAACCACTCTGAACCTCGTGTGGTTCAGGTGGGACCATATATGCAAATGCAATAATATTATTTATCACAGTCAATCACATCAATATACAAAATCTGTCTCCTACATATTATGTTTTGTTCATTAAACTACAACCACAAATATGGAACCATGTTATGAATAATATAATATCAGATGTTTCAGACAATATCCACGTTGTTATCCAGACTGCAGCACTCACAGCACTTAGTTAATAACAGTTTTTATTTAAGGTTTGTTAGGTTTTTCGTCCACACTTGTTTCCTTACTGAACAACGGGACTAAATTTCAGAGAAAGTTTTTTGCTTCCGAAGGTTCACTGGCTCTAAAATGTTATCCTTTTTTTTTCTGCTACAATATTGAACAGTTATTTCTGTTGATCGATTTCGCTTGACATTTATAATATACCAGGATTTCAGCGACTTAAACAGTTTGAGCCAAAATAGGTCACCACCTTCTGCTGAGAGTGAGAAGAGAATAAGTGCACTACTTAAACCACCAGCCTGTCCAAAACTGTGTTTAATTCTTGCTCAGGGCTTAAAATCCTACTGATAGAGCAGGCTCATGTCAAATAGATCTATGGGGAGAGAGTCTAAGGGATTAGCAGGTCTTTGGGGAATAACTGCTAAAAATGAGTGTTTAGAGCGGAGTTTCTACTACTAGACGCTCACATTCAGCTGCATGTTGGAGGAAACTTTCTTGTTCTTACAAACATGTTGCAAATCGAGCGCCTCCAGCACTCGACCAGAGGCGACTCTGATCTTTGACAGTGTGTGCATCACATGAAAAGGTCAGTGATTGTACAAAAGGGCAGACTGATGACACGGTTTCAGAATAAAATGAGGATGTGAATCATTTTAGTTGCTGACATATCTCTGGAAATGATGCTCTGGACACCATCTTAAATGAACAAGGAAATTCATGCTGTCAGTAGCAGAACCCACAGCTGGTTCAGGATCCAAGTAATTCTCTTCTAACCTTGTTTCATCCCGACTTAACTTTACCTCCACCAAAAAAAAAGTTCAGCCTGCTTCATCATTTAACTGAGGACATATCCTTGAATCAATACCAAAGAGTAATCAGTGAGTTTCATATCATGCAGAGCCTCCCGGAGATAACTGAGGCGGTGATGATGGAGAGGAAAGCCAGCGATTTTGATATAAATATCTGACTCCCTGAACTTCGCCACTTTCTAATTATATTAGGATTAATTGGCTGGAGTCTGAGGGACTGCAGTTACTGATGTTAGAGTATTAATGCACAGCACACCTTGCTGGATATGCCCTGGACTCTTCTGTTAATTAGGCTTGTGGTGAGGTGTGATAAAAAGGGAGCAGGTCATAAACAAGCCCCAGCAGAGGGGGGGGATGCTGAGGTCGCCTGCTACTGGACCTCCAACAGCTTCCGCCTGTATCGCACTGGACCACATGCTGCTCTTCTCGTCTCTGAGGATGGCTGACAGGGAAACTTTTCTCACACCTTTCCTAATCTCATACCTGTCCAATTGATTTAGCCAGAAGTGCGTTTCCCCACCGCCGCCACCTCCCTCAATATGTATCCGCACACCGCAGAGATCTAATGCCCGTCATAAAGTTAAACATCGGCAAGCCACATGGAGATTTTTAATGAGACTTCCATGCTCATTTCACGCTCAATATTCTGCCTTTTTCTTTTTTCACTCTGTCTCTAATGCTCTCTGGTCTTCCCCTTTCCTCAACTTCAACTGAGAGAGAAGCTCTTACCATCAATCAGCCTTAGCTCCTGTGGACAGTGACAGTGTCACACTGGGCTCTGTGTGTTGCCAGATAGGACCACTGTGCCCTCAGGTAACCCGAACACTTCTAGTTTGACATCCCTGATATTTCTTGCTATGGAGAAAATTGAAAAATACACAGGAGTTTAAAGCAGGCGCACAGGAGTCAGAGTTTGGACTTTTGAAATCACCGTGTTTTCTATCAGGGTTTGGAACAAAAATGGTTGTTTCTGTCCATCACAAATCGCAGCCCTTTACGGCGTGCACTTTTCAGATGCAGTCAACAAGAAAATGTTTTATCAAGATCAGTCATCTGGTCCATAGAGAGGCTGTCATGATGCATTATTTCAACACAACGAGAGTTTGAGCAAAATTGGATTTTAGTTGTTTTGCTGTTGTCCCCATGAACGGCAGCTTGTGATGAGTCGAACAGCAGAAAAAAATAAAATGAATGAGTGTGAGGCTCACGTTTGTTGAGGACAGAAAATAACTAAAGCGAAAATGAGTCTGTTTTAATCTTTACTTGACACATGAAGAACATTAAATGGAAAATGCAGCATGAGATCACTGAATGTTTTCTGTTGTGTTACAGTGGTGCTGCACAGTTTCTTATTGTAATCATGATCGGTTTGTACAGTTACATCACATATGACTAGCTACTGTTAGTTATTAAATTTAGATGTTTCATCGCAGTTCCTTTCAGCTTTACTGGGCTTTTTAGCCTCTGTTAGCTAATTGTTTTGGTTCCCTAGCCCACTTTCCTCCTCTATAAGGCTGTTTTTGGTTACATCAGACAAAAACCCCACAACCATCTCAGTACCCTGCAGTTGAAGAAAGTATTTACCTATAAATGTTAATTACATGTTTCCATCTGTACAAACTCAAGCTGTGCAACTGCCCTGCTTGAAATATGATTTTGAAAAGACTGTGTAAAGTTGTTTTTCTTTCTCTTTCTCCCAGTCTTACGGTTGATAGCACACTTCTCTAACCTCTGGGTTGCATGTATATTGCATGTCCAGATGTTACAGTCTTGTTGCATGTAAGCTGCTTCATGCCTGGTTAATTATCATTTTTTTCTGAACAACTAACAAACTAGTTTCCTTGAAGTCTCTGCAAACACAGTTATCACTGACAGAGTTATCAGATTGAATTTAGTGCAAGAATACTTTCACTCTGGAAAGGCTCCATGAATTCCTTCCAATTGGTAAAACCATTGCAGCATGTTTGTCGAAGGTGCACCTTGAATAATTGATTTGGCATCAGTTTTACGGGGTGAACCAACTGGAGGTAATCAGCCCCCTGCTTGTTTCCACGCAACATGTAGTCTACTGATTGCTCCTCTTGATCCACAGCTATTTTCAGTCTGCACAGTCTCTGTGGTAATGTTGATGGGCCTCCTTTAGTGCACATTTTTATAGCAGGGGGGATTGTCTGTGGGACTTTTATTTCATCTGTGCAACATGAATCATCTGACAGTCCGTTCAGTGGGTCCCAAACTTTGGTTTAAAATTGTTTGGAATTTTAGTTAGTTTGTTTTGTTCAGTTTGGGTGAGAGTGAGTTATTCCTGCAACTCTATATCGCTGAGTTGTGTATCTGGACTGTAGGTGTTTGAGCAGAAAAGCTCAGAGGGAGAGGCTAAATGGGGTTGTATCTGAGTGGTGATCTTTTACTCAGGGCTCACCTCAGGGTTTTTCTCCTGTTCTGGTCCCTCGTCTGTGCAGTTTTTACACTATGGGCCACAGGAGTCGGTACGAGAGGAGGCACATTCACTCATAATAAAGTGAGCTGGTGACATGGTGACCGAGGGAACATAGTACACTGGTGGTTTATTGTACTTCATGTTTTGTATAATTTGTTCTGTACACAGATTCTGTTCTTCTGCTTCACAGTTATTTTTATTTTCAGCTCCTTGTTCATGTAATGTCTTAATGGGTTGATCAGGGGTTGTGTGTACTTCCATTAATTAGACCTATTTAATGAATGAACATGAATCTGTGTGTTGTAGTCTCCATCCATATCTGTCCAGGCTAATATTCCAAGTTTATGTTTGAGTCCAAGTGAAGATTTGTGCCAACTTTGAAGAAATTCCCTCAAGGCATTCAGAAAGAATGGGTGGGCAGACGACTGATGGAAAACAAAAAAACAGCTGTTATCAATGCAGAGACATAAAAAGCAGCTAACATATTGTCATAGAAACAGGTCTTATTTCTTGGTTTACAAGAAATACTTAAAATTAGCATCCTGGTCACTCAGTGGTCAATGCAGATGCACATCCATCACACCTGCAGAGGTTGATCTTATTATTACTTTTCTATATTCATGATCAGTCGTAGAACCGCATAGAGCATGTTGACATATGAGAAAAATTAATTATTAAAATTGCATAAATGTCTTTTTTATTACCCTCAAGATCGTGTTGCTCTCATTTTTCGTCATCTTGCCTTTAACAGCTGTTGATTGACCAAAACACACTCTGATTTCATTTCTGCATTTTAGCTTTGAAACACATTGATTCACTGTTTATTTTGCCCGATATGTGGAAATGGGCTTAAAAGGATAAACATTTGGATGGATAAATGGTTTGTTTAGAGAAACACATGGAATAATTTCCAATCTGTAGAATTTAAATGTGGTGGTAAAGAGTTGTGGTTATTTTTGATTTAGCCAGTTTTAATGCGTTCCACAAGAGTCCGATTTCCACAGTGGAAAAACATATTAAAACATCCATTAAAAACTTTTCAAACCCTCACAATCCACTCCTCTGTTGTCCATCTGTACGCTCAGCATGTTCCAAACACTCATGATTTCACCAAAACATGGCAGAATATGCTCCTTCCACGTCAAGCATTTGCGCTCAACAAAGCTCAGAAGCGTTGCCAAAAAAAACATATTGAACCACATTTTGACAAATCTGTGAGTGTCTGGAGCATACGCAGCGTACAAATGGACAGTGGAGGAGCGCTGCAAGCTGACCAAGCTCCTGTTCTTCACCAATAATGAGAACAAACTATGAAGAACTTAAATGAAGACATTTTATGCAAAGACAGGGATGAGAGGGAGGGGATTTAAATAATAAAAAAAACAGTTCTCTCTGCAGGTAGAATGTAATCAGCTGATGAAACTGAAACATGAGAATGACCCTTCCCCCCCAGAAAAAGCCTAAACCCATACAGAAGCACCAGTTATTGTGAGATGTTGTCTAGTCTTACACCTTCCCTGCATTTCGATTCAACTACACAAGCTTACTCTTGGCAATAAGCCATATGGGATACTTCCCTGTATCACAATGCCTTTGATCAAACAGAAGAGGAATTAACCTGTGTTAGCACAACTTGGCCTAAAGTAAAAATAACCTTATTAAACCTTCTCTTAACAACTGGGGGGATTGTAAATGTTGCTTTACTTGGGCCTGGACGTGTCTCTTCATCTCAGCCTCCTACTTTGCTGTGTATGTTTGAAGCCAGAAGGCTTGATCTGCTTCTGTAGGAGTGAGTGTTCTTCTCTTTGAACAGACTTCTCTCACAGTCCGAAGTGTAAAACATGGTTTGTTGGCATGAAACTTAGTTTAATGTCAAATCATGATCACAGGATTTTAGCAATTATCCTACTTACTGAAGATTATGTAACGACACTGAAAATCATACTTTGCCTAATAAACAATCAGCATTAAGTGTTTGTATTTGGCAGATGCCAAGAGACACATGTCTGTTTTAAGAGGTGCTCTAAGAGCGTCAGTGTTAAATGTCATGTATAAAGATTTTTCTAAGCTCTCTAGGCTCAGGCCTAAAAGATGGCCAATTAATTTATTTCTACACAGTTTTAGATTAGCACATGTAGCTGTGACAGAAAAATAAGCTTTATAGGAGCAAACATTTCAAGAGACTTGTTACAGTATGATGTGAGACAGGGTTGTGCATTATCCAGTAGAACTCCACAGAGAAGTTGAAAACAATGACAAACAAGACAGAATTCAAACTGGCCCTGTTGCCACTCCCTCCTGCACAGATGTATTTAATTGCAGCGCTGCATTGATTGTTGTCATAGGAAAACAGCTTGTCTATATCTGTATTACAAAGTCCCCAAACCTCAAATGCAGTTTTATGACTGCGTTCTCTGGAGCTTCTTGTAGGAGTATGGTGAAAGAATTGGGTACCGGGATCACTCCAGTGTGCTGTGTTCATTTCCTGCAGCATCATATCTCAGGTTTACTGCATGCTGATGACATTGTTCCTGCGGCTTCTCTAGAAGTGCATGTAAGTGTGAATTGGGAAGGGAGTCCGTGCTTTCTATGGTACTCTTGGAAAACCCACCTTTTGCTTACAGGGGCTCCTGAAGATCCCTGAAGTAAACAGATTTTTTCCATTTATGCCTTTTTATTGTAAATGACAAGCTAGAAGTCTATATTGTATGTTTTGTATGTAGAAAACAGTATTTTAGAGCCTGTTTACACAGTATAAATTTAAATGTGGTAGTACATTGATTTACACTAATAACATTCTTAAATGATTCCTTTATATTCTTCAAAACAATCATATTGGCATCTGTCTTTGCAGCTAAATCAAATGTAGAATCATAATAAATCATTATAACCACAGGGAGAAGAGTAATTCCCCCCATGTTTGTGAATTATCAGTAGCAGTAAACCAAACATATGTTGTATGTTTTGCAGTATCTTTACAAAAAGGTTGCCAGGCAGCAGTGAAAGATTTGACTTCACCTCCCACTGCATGTGGAAAATTGAGGGAGTGCTTCAGTCAGCAGAAGCCAGAGAGAAGTGCTCTGGTCAATAATAGATGGAGGAAAATAAGAAAAAAAAGTTTGTATTTAGCTACTTATTCTCACCTTAAGGAAAATGTTGTCTCTGTTCCAGCTGCTGTATTTGTATGCGTCTATGGTAAATTAGTTCGGAGCACACGGTGGTTTCAGTTGAGCTCCAGTTTGATTATTAAATGATATCTGCTCTTGGTTTTGTCTGTTTATGCCTGTAAGCCTATTTTACTAAGTAACATTATAGGTCTCACGAGAAGATGGAACTGTCAGCATTACTTTTCTTCCATATGATACCGTCCTCCCTCTTCCCTCCTGTCTCCTGCTGCTCCTTGCTGCTCCTGTATCACCTTATCCTGACACTAGATAATCCACTGACAGCCCATTACTGCTTATCACATGCTATCCTAATCATTGATGTCATAGCCACATCAAAATATCTTAAGATGAAATTGCAGCCCCTTTCAGAGTTTGTCATATCATTAGAGCACAGCCAAAGAGTAAAGTTTTGCTTGTCAAAATAGTGTTTCTCCAACTTTTTCTGCAAATGTTAATGGCACTGATAGCTGTGCACAGATAAACGTTAGTGTAGCAGTGCACCGGATGACTTCACAGGGGCTGAATAGGTACTACTTGTTTAATTAATAAAGGGCTTTGTTGGAGGTATGAAGACATTTTAGATGACGTTTCCACTTCAATCTCATATTTAGTGTATGCAGTCTGCATAGTGACACTGAACATTATTAACACCAGCAGTAAATACAATGAAAAAATCAAAAACAAGTTTCCTTTCAAAAAATATATATCCAATCATACAATGCATTTAAAATTTGCATTACGTTCAGGAAATTACTTTTCACATGACTTATTGCAATAGGCTATGAGGCATAGTGATATATCTGATATTTCCCAAATGAAAATGTTTTCTGAGAACCGATGCAGTGAATTCATAGTGCACACATTGTTAGACACGTTGTGCATTGTAGGTCATGACCACCTTCATTTAAAGTTACACTGAACCACATATATGAACACTAGGAAGCAGTATGTTTGCAAAAATAGACCAGAATACTCTAAGTTCAACAAGTTGTTAGTTAAACAGTTTACCCTTTTTGCAGCAGACATTGTGTCATAGGTCAAAAAGACACAGCTGTAATCTTAGTGGCCTAAACTGAACGCAGCCATTAGCAATAACAAGTAATAACTTTCACATTTGATTTGGTGCCAGTGTCCAAGCTGCTGCTTAACTAGTATTGTACGAACACAATCCTCTACTCAAATGTGTAGTTGGACCCTTTTTTTAAAATCTGTGTTGAGTTTTGTGATGTTAATGAAGAGGGTAGCACAGTAACATGCTAGGATGAAGAGACGAGGCTGGCCTGAAGGTTATTGCTATTGAAGCAAAACAGCACATCTGGAGAGAGTGAAGGTTGCCCTTTGGTGGCTTGCAGAGAGTAAAGTGAGCAATTTAAATCCAAAACTTGAGCCAGCTGTACTGCTGGTCTTGATCTCTGTGTCTACTCTCATCTGAGACATTGCATTTAATCATCATGTGTGAATGAAGTTTTGGCAGTGATGACTCCTGCATGGATTCATGAATCCGTATTATTAGTTCAGTCTCAGGATTTGTGTTCGAAAACAAACTTACAATGTTCCTTTTTAAACTATATGTCTATTATACATCTCATTTTGTCATATTTTGTACATCGAGTGCACTCCATCTTTTAATCATATCCTAAGTATAACATCGGCCACAGAGACGGCACTGTATGTTTGAGGCAGCTTATCAGTAGGTGGAAAAACAAAAAACTGCACAGATTCAATGGATTTATACAAAATATTCCTTGTTCTGTCAAAGTCCCAAAGAAACAAACTTAGTAGTAGTTACAGGAGTATAAAATATAATATAAAATCATCCCTAGTGGCTCTGTGAGTCCATACTTTGCACAATTTCATAACAACGCATACATTAGAGGAAAAGTCAGCAGGTCAACAAAGTCTGTAAGTTAACTGTCTGAGAACAATGCTTGTCTGTGCAGCATTTCACAGCGGTCCAACACATGGCAGATATTTCAGTCTGGACATTGCCATCCCTAGATCCAGAGCCTCAAAGTGGACATGACCTTCAGAAACCGTTTCTGGCCAAAGTCTGTTATTTGCAGCAGTACATTGGGAAACATACTTTTTAAGTGTTCCCATAGTTACACAATAAGTGGCAACAACTTTGAGACTGATTTTACAGTTTTGCTCAGCTTTGCCACAGTTCTGTAGAAGTAGTAGTGAAACTCAAACGAACAACGTGTTCTTACATTTGGTTTGTGACACTGAAAGAAACAAAAGCAGAAGGAGACAGCGTTTGTTCAGTAAATAAGAAGATTACAGCCCCTTTTTTTTTTCCGAATTGCTTAATGTTCTTTTCGGTATCATAAGAGCTGAGCAGCAGCCTAAACACAGAGAATTATGCAGAAGGCAGCTCGAGATGATGCATCATAGTTGTGGAGTCCCTGCAGTTTGTGTAACCCTACAGCTTTTTTTTTTGGTCCAACTTGATGACACACATTCAAAATGACTGCAGTTGCTATAGAGAATTTTCAGTGGTAGCATGAAAAGTGGAATGTCAGATTAGCATTTTATAACACAGTCAGTGAGGACTTTTGCTTGTGCATCATTTTTGTGCATGACACATACGTTTATTGCCGCGTTTTGCCAGTAAAGATGCCTCAGGCTTACAAGATGCTATAGTGTTACAGCAACATCTGATCAAAGCTGACATATTTATTCAATCAGTACTCAATAAGAGTGAGGAGAGTAAAGCAGCTGTTGGGTAACACGCTCAGATGGGATGAGTATTTAATAAATTGTGGATTATGTAAAAAATTCACCAGACTCTGCAGTGCCTGTGCAGAAAGCGCTCAGCCCTGTTGTTTTCACATCTGGTTATTGTAAAATTGAAAAAGGATCCTTCTCAGCACAACACACTTTGGCACGAGAAACTGTAACATTAACTTAATTAATTACTGTGTTGATGCGATTAGCCAGCCAGAAACTGCATCATGCAGTCCGGTGAAGCCAAATACTGTAACTAACATTAACTCCGTAACTCCTGGAACTTGCAGAAATCCACCTTAAAACTCAAAGAGTATTCAGACATTATGGGATTTTCATGTCTGGATCTTATGTGATTTGGTGATGATTTGCACAAACATACAGTTTAATTATCAACGTATAGAAGAAACACTTCAAGAGCAAAAGGCTTTGTTTCAACCCATGATGATTCTGCACTGTTATAGGACAACAGAGATTGTTTCAGACCAGGAAGTTTTGTGAACATTTGTATAGTTTACTGTGTGTGTGCTATAATTCACATCACCAGTAGGAGTCGCCACAATCAGAAAAGTCCCACCAAAACTTTGCACCACTATAATTTGGGGTGAGTTCCCAATCCCAGTTCCCCACTGCTCACACCTAACTAAACTCTTACGCTTACATTATTCACACTGAGTTTTTTAGAGTTTAGCACTGGTAAAGCGTGCAATATATTTATAGTATACAGGAAACACGAGTCCAGAGAGAAGCATTTCACTTGAACTAATTATGACAACTCAGTAGAGATCAAATGATCCTGCATCTTCATTTAAACTGCCCTCATGCCTGTGTGAGTAAGTAGCCTTCAGAGTGAATATAAAGGACTGTATATCATTTTCAAAGGAAGAATTTTTCAGTAAATCCTCCAATTTCTCTCCCTGAGAGCTGGTCCAGCTGCAGAACCTCAGCGTATGTCAGCACTGCCTCCTCCAGGACTCAGATGGGGCTGAAACTCTCCATGAACCCTCATGAATTATTCATCAGCACATATAATGTTGGCAAATTATTTTATATAGTGGGGAAAGATTCATCTTAGGAGCAGGAATTGGGTAGGGAGAAGCTAATGTGTTTATTATGCCAAGATAATGGCATGAAATAGAGGCCAGGGGTGGAGAATTTGGAGGAGTGTTTATACTTTATATTCATTGGAGGGTAGCATCTGAATGCCTCATGGTCACATGATGGCAGATGTCTTTTGAATGCAATTTGTGTGTGTGTGTGTGTGTGTGTGTGTGTGTGTGTGTATGCGCTTTTACATGTGCCCATTCATACACAGTCAGACCTTTGCAGATGTCTCTTATGTCTTCTGTGTGCACGCCATCATCCGTGTCCGTGCACGTGTGCTGTGTGTTTGTGCATCGTATAGAGTTGCCTACTTGAGGCTTCAGTCCACAACCAGTGTTGTCTGCTTTTATGGCTGTTGTTGAGGATAGAATTCAATAACATTACCTGGGCTGTTCTCTGAGTGGCAGAAAACACCATTAGACAGAGAAAGGAGGCTGCTCTATAACTGGTATCTGGCTTTCTTAGCTAAGAAAGGCTGGATCTACCATCACATAGTTAATGTCTGTGCCATAACACTTAATAATAAGAAGATAAATATGCTGCATTTGAACTCAAGACTGTGTTGAAAAGGAGAAACAGGAGCTTTATGCAGATTTGCTACAGTACAAGTGTCATTGGGCAGATGAGATTGAAAAGTTCAGTCACATGGAAATAAGAGCTTTTCTGTGAATTTATTTATTTTTGGTCGCACCTTCTGGTGCCCATCTTTGATTGATACTTTCATTTGACAGTCACACCACAGTTCCTGTATCCAAACTAAGGAACAATCACATGGTATGACGGCGTCTTTTTTCCTTCCAAACCGAGTACTTTTGTCTTATGTAAGTGAAAGCTGCTTGGATTTCCAGCACATCCTTCAATATAATTCTCAACTGCTGAATACAGGACATTTCGGGGTGATAATGTATTCATATTGTGCTACTGGAATGTGTCTCTTCCGTGCCTTTCATAAATTGGGGTCAGGTGATATCTGTCACAGCACAGAATGTGCTTAGTGCTGACAAAGTCATGTTGACATTTTTGGAGAGGAAAGCACAAAAATAAAAAATAAAAAGTCTCCCAGGAGGCAGAGAGGAGAAGAAATTAAATTGCCTCTCCACATCCCTGTTAAGAATGAAAACCAATCAGCCAGCCCTCAATTCACACTCACAGCTTCACAAAGATTGTGAGGAATATTGATATTAGTATTAAAAAATGCACTGTCCTTTTCGGGTCTGACGTTATGGGGCCAGTCGCCACTGTACTGATAAGGTGTTTTTTTTTCCTCTCTCTCTCTCTCACTGACAAAACAGTATAAACTTGATGGATTCATTGGTATTTTTACAAATGTGGCTATTAGCCATGCTTGAATAGGCTGGTGGTATTGTGAAAATGAATAAACAGATATCTCTGTGCTAATGCAGAAAACTCCTATTAGTATTCCTCAAATTTACAAATGTCATGTCAAAAATAATCAGATTCTCTGTAAACCAAGAAATAACCTAATTGTAAAGCTTTGTGTTGGATGTTTCACGTTGAAACAGTTGTGATGAGTCTCATTTTAGAAAAAACAAAACTATCAGCACTTCAAACTGCATCCCATGTGCTTTTGTTTGGCCTAATTTAGGAGTTCTCAAGCTTACTTCCCCATGAAATCCCTTCCAGTAACATGAGCACATATTCAAAGCGGTGGGAAGGGGAAATAATGAAGTGTGTGGACAGAGAGCCAGTCACAGGAGCTTGCGAGTGTAGTATTAGCTGTTATCACAGTTAATTTCACAGTGATCAGTTCAGAGAAAAGTCTGCATGAAATGCTGCTTAAATTGCACATTGGTCAATATGTGGTTCATTAGGGGGCGTTGTGTGGAAGACAGTTTGTTTAGAGGCGAGAACAATGAGCTAGTGTAAGCAGTTCTGCCTGTAATATATTAGTCGGCGCTTAACAGCTGGACTTTAAACTGAATAACATGCTGGAAGTTGGGAAGAGTCAGCGATAAGAACAGATCTGCAGAATGACGTGAACAAGCCTGTTATTTCAGTAGAAAACAACTGTCTACTATTTTCGATCCATTAAAAATAGGATAGTTTCAATGCAGGCTGCTGCCAAACATGTCTTGACTTTAATATTCAACATCATCAGAGGATTTTAATCCGGACCAGAGACAAAAAGACATTTTTGTTGCACCACTAGGCTAAAACTCATGCTGGGCTAAAGATTGTGGCCATTCGAATGCGATAGAGCTGAACGAAGCTCAAACACTGCTTTCTGTCTGCTGCTTGCTGATATTTTGAATTAAGCGAGTTAATGTCTGTGTCTGCATCACAAGATTCATCTGCCTTTGACTTAGGAGAATCCAATGTGGATGTTGTGTGAAACCTGAAGGTTTGCACAGAGCTCTGTACACAGATCTCATCATCGTGCTCATTTGAGATAAGTTAACCAAACTCCAGGTACAGACGGTTGTTTACACTGAATATTAATTGAGATGTTATGTTGCACTCGTTATCTGCTGCGCTAGCTAAAGGGAAGAGTCGAGGCGAATCCATTTTCTGGCACATTTTTGAAAACATTACAACTAATGAACAAGCTTAAAGTAGTTCATTAAGCTTTATTTGTCACTTTACAGCTTGGTATAACATACCATGAAGTAGATTGTGATTTGAAACATCTCTTTTCTGGTTTTGTACTTTACTTGACAGTGCACAAGCCATTGCAAGCTCTCTCGAGATAACAGTGCTTAATATGCTGCAAGGAATTCAGTGAAGGCAAAGATTCGTCAGGTACCCAGCATGATCCCAGGCTGGGTTAACGATGGGACGTAGGACAAACAAGGGAGGAGGAAGGGAAGTGTGCTGGTTGTTTATAGGGGGGCTGATATCTGCCCATAGATCAAGCCACTTAAATGAGTTCTGAACCACAGCGCTTGTCAATCATAATTGATCTTGAGTAGCGAGGGTGGTGAGAGACGAGGATGAAGGTACGTAGAGGGAAGGCGGACAGAGAAGAGCGGGAGCGAGTGAGCATCTTCCCTGGAGGCTACAAGCACCTTTTAAGAAACCGAGGCCCCGAGGACTCCCGTGCCCTTTTTCCCTGCTTCAAGATCAAACCTATTTTTTCCTCCATCTCTCTCGCCTCACCAAAGCACCTCTTCATTATAATGAGTGGAAAAAGAAACTCTTAACAGCTGGAAATAAGAGTCGCGCAGGAAGGAAGCATATGGACAAACATCTATTCAGAATTGATTCTCAAGTCACGGGGGGAGGGGGGCACTGCGGAAAAAGAACAGACACTGGCAGGCAGTGATTCACTTTTATCTGCACATTTACATTTTCACTGTTTCCAGCAACAGAGCGTCTTGGACAAATGCATTAGACTGCTTTTATTAAGCTGTAGTCTCATGGAAAATGCATTTTGTCACAAAACCTACACTGTAATTACAGTATCTGCAAGAGAATCTCTGTCAGTGTCTCCTCAACCCCTGCTGCAGTGTTTTGCTCTATGCATGTCGAGCAATTTGAGATGGTAGGGACTTCATGAAGCAAACATGAGCGGAGGACTGATGAGATGGAATGAGACTCTCACAGAAATTACCGCCTTCTAAAGTACATGTGCGTTCACTTCTAATAATAGACCCAGCAGGACAAGAAAGCACTCAAATCATTATTCTAATGCAGATACTTACTATGCTCATGCGGAGCCTCTCTTACATCTAAAACCTCAGCATGTGTGTCTGTGATTCTGTACATATCTTGTACTCTTTCAGCCATTTATATCTTACAATACCAAAGTATGACGACACCCCGTCAGCGGTTTGTTCTGGGGCTAGGCCACAGGACCAGGAAATACAACATGTTTATTTACATACATATAACAGTATCTGAGTAAATGTACTCACCTATTCTCCACCACTGCTCTGCAGAAATGCTAATTAGCATATTATCTTTATATGTCCTTCAAGAATCTTAAAACTATGCCATACAATCCTATTTTGTGCTATTAACTTTGTGACAACAGTTTGTTTCCCCTTCCCTGTGTCATCGTGACCATTCCCACACAGCAGCATCATAAAGAAACGTTTCACTCACTTTCATGTGGCAGATGGAGGCTGTTGTAGCATCGAGAGTAATGTGCACACTGAAAATGTCCAGATACTTTTGATCATGTGACATTTCAGGAATTTTCAAGCGACTTTCTTTATTCTGAAGTTTGATTACGCAGTCACTATAAACTATATTATATTTATATATAAACCAGTAAATGTCTGGTTTTGGATTAACTCTTCAATAAACTTACTTACTTCACTACATTGCTGCAAGAATCCAGTGTCTTCCTAAACTAGACCTGCTCACTCGTTGGTCGAGAGCCTGCAGTAGCCTAATAAACTGTGAAACATTAAAGGAAAAAACAAAAATATAATTACAAACAGCAGGTTTGTGGGCAGGTATGATGTGAATACATACTGTAGTGTGCTAATGTACTAATACATTGCAGTCTTCATTTGAATTATTGCTGCTAGTGACTGATGTTGACTTTCATTTTACATTTACTTTAATATTACAAGTTAGTTTTTTTTCATACAAAAATTGCAAGTCAAACCTTCATTGTGCATATCTTTATTCAAAAACTGCCATTCAGAAGCACTTTGAACCAGCAGCAACAAACGAACGAGAGCACAGTATTTTCTTTAAATTTGATCTCTTACAAGATCCATTAACAGTTGTTCAGCAGGTTGTTTTGCAGCTAATCAGAGAGGGAGCGGGTGAGGTCTGGCATTGGTTAAAGTTTATTTATCTCGCAGCCACTTTGGCCGGCGTCCAGTGCTGGTTTGAATGTTATTTTTAATCCAGAAGGTCAAACATCGCTCGTGAAATTGGGAATCTGGAAGCTCTTTTTGGCCCATTAGCAAAAATGTTAATTCTGTGCCTGATGTGAATGTTCATACAGAATATTTGCTCAGATGAGATGTGGTTCATGTCGAGTTACTTTGAGGAAACTGAAACAGGAAATGAGACTTAGAAGTAAAGAGAGCTGTTGGTCAGTTGCCAGAAAGCCACACAAGTGCATTTCATTTTTTGTGCTCCTCAGCTGCCCCTCACACTCTCCCCCCCAGATGGAATGACCACTGGCAGGGATCACACTGGATGTCTTTTGTGAAACTGTAATACTGTTGCAGGATAAACAGAAAAAAAAAGTTACAGCTCATGGCAGCCCCTCCCCAGTCTCTCCTCCTGGTTAATTTCCTTGGAGCCTGCAGGGCCAGCCGGTAGGGGGATTTGACAGAGGACTTCTGACAATCCTGAGGAGAGCTGACACCAAGAGCGCCAGTCTCTCCATCGCTTGCGGCCAGATTGGAAGATGCTCAGCATGCAGAGAGAGCAGATGAGACAAACCAGAGGAGCCAGGAGGGTTGTTTGTACAGAGCTGGCTAAGCCTGACATGTCTGAGAGGGACACTATGAGCACACACTGCCACACAGAGGCTATAACTCAAACCTGTGCCACAGCACGCAACTAAACAAACCCGTGGCCACTCAATTTCAACGTAGTTCAGAAATTAGGCAACTAATAACAAAGAGAGTGGATGAAGGGACACCACAAATCTAAGATGAGTACGCTCAGTGGTGTTTTTTTTAAAACAGTGCAGCTCTGCAGAAATGTCTGGGTGTCGCCTTCATCTAATATCAAAGGTGATAAGAGCTCAGCAAGCATGTAACTTAACTTTTAATGGTGCCCCATTTGGAATGCGGCACCAATTGGCAGCCTGCAGCTCACATATTTTAGTCGTGTCTTTGTGACCTTTCACAGCAGAATTTACATTTAAATTTAAATAATAGGCAGGTTCACACTTTGAAAGTGAAATTGTGAGGCCAAATTCATGCCCAACTCTTTTTCCACTCTACCCACAATTCTGCCACTTATAATTTAGATGGGACAGACGAATGCGCATGGAGCCATTTGCCCCTATCAATGTCAAATGACAGCAGAGTATTCCTGCGTCACCGGGATGCAAGCCAGTGTTTGGTACAGACAAATGTATAGTACAGCGAAAAGAAAAGAGACAGGCGAGCTCAAACAACAGCATCAGGAGAATCTGAGGGTCTCTGGGCAGAAAGAGGAAAACATGTCACTCAAGCTGTTTGAGTCTGATGAATTTTTACTGCCGTGTTGAAGCTTGGCAGATCACAATCTACATGTAATAGAAAGTGCTGTTTTGATTCCTGTGAAGAAAAGTGGAGAAAACTCGACAATTACTCGAAGGAATATTTTTCTCTGTCACAAAGTTTCACTCTGTATTCGGTGCACGCCACCAAAAAAACGCATCACAAGATGAATAAAGAAAGACCTTGACGTGTCACAGTGGTCACAAAGCTCCGGTCGTTACAGTCGTCGTCCAAGCCAAGGGCAACTTAATCATAAGCCTAGCCCAGTATCTTAAAGCACTCAGAAGCCATAAACTGCACTTGGAAAGAGATGGAAGGCTGAATGAGTTTTCCATCTCCAGAGTAAATAACAGTTGAGTTTCTGGACAGCACAGGATTTTTGTCACAAGCAGCAGAGCCGAGCTGTGATGTGTGAAATGTTGCTTCACTGGTTGGAAACCTCTGTTGGGTCACAGAGAGAAGCCAGTAGTAATAGTTTATGAACCAAATCTGTGCATGTTTTAGGCCATTTACTAAACACAGAAAATACTGCAGTACTTCCAATTAAAATATTTATACATTTATAAAACATCAGTGCAAACGTGATGTTCACTGTAATAATCAAGTTTCCATAGTCAGTTGGTTGATTTAATTAATTGATTTTCAGTGTAAAGAAATTAATGGGTGATGGGAAAACTAGAATCTAAGATTTTAGAGCATTGTTTGCTAAATTTACTGCAGTGATATGTAAAATATTTATGCAGTTTGCGATTTTTAAGATGGTAAAACCTGCAAAAATACAGGTAGAGTCATCAAACTTTAACATTTACCTTTTTCACATGAACCTTTTCTGTTGATAAATGTAAAAGAACAGCTGTACAGACTCTAATGCCTTAACCTACTGAAGAACAACTGGACAACTCTCTGCTGAGGGAAAAAAAAGACGTCTGGTTAATTAAGGGATGTTTGACAGAAAATAAATCATCATGCAATTTGGTAATTGGCTGCCCTTTGTCTAGCTTTGTTGTTTGGTGGACTTTGTATACCAATTTAGCAGTAAATTAGGGTTAACTGGCAACAAATTGCCTTCAGGTGTTGATGTCTCTATGTGACAGGTCTGTGCAGCCCGACCTGCCCAGGTTGTTCCAGCCTTTTGTCCAGTCTCAGCAGTCCGGACTCAGATATTATAGGAATCCTGTAGCAGTCTGTGAACTCGGTTCAGTGGACAGAATTGGCATTTTCTGTACTTTATCAAAAGTATTATTGATCAGTTTATATTATTCACTGACTGGGGGAGAGGGTCCACAAGTAAAGCTACAGACTGTTACTGTATATGGTGAATTCAAGGAAATGACAGTGATGAGAAGAAAACCTCATTAGTGTAGCCTCTCCTGTACATTGTTGTTGTTATTATGATCGCATCTGGTGAATTTCATTTGAGGTAAACCACTGCCAGAAAGCTCCTCGGTTCCCCTCCAGGATCCCCCCCTTGGGAGTCTCCAAGTCCCACTGTGGGAGCTACTGCTGTACCTGTGCTGCAACACTTCCTCCTCCTCCTCTCAGCCAATCTGCAAGACTCAATTATTCATATTCTAACCTGATTAAGAGCCGAGGTTGTTTCACATTCAAATAGCAGTTAGTGTTGGTAACAGCCCCCATGAGGTCATGAAGATGTCTTTCCCTCGCACGCGCTCTGTTCTGATTCTGTATATTCACACCTGGCTGCCAAGGTGAGGGAGCTGGAAAGATAGCCAAATAATGATGTGTGGGAGGGAGACTGTGTCCAGGGCAGCCCTGGCCGCTGTTCCTTCAACTAATGGTGGTCATGTCCAGCCTCTGATTAATTAAACATCCCTTGGGGTCAGGGAGTCATGGAAGGCAGTGTAATTTATCATCTGGCTCATGCGTAATGGAGTGTGGCCTGCTGCAGAGTCTCTCATTAAGAGTGATAAACTCAGTCGTTGCATCCAAGGCCTCTCCACAATTCAACAAGGCCAGAGAAGGAAGAGTTCTCTAGGAAACGCTGCTATTTGCTCCTAGAAACTAAACAAGTTTAATCAGAAATGCTTGCTTTCACCTTGAACTAAATGGAACAATCCCAGCTTTCCCCGACTTCAAGGATGAAAGTATGAATGTTTGGGGTAATGTTTTGCCTGCAGTGGCCATTTCTTAAGGATAGAATAAATAACATAAGCACTAAACCAAACTCTTTGCAAAACCTGCTGAAAAATATATTCATCACAGTGTATTTGTGTATCTAGCCATGATTTTTGAGACTATTTAGCATCTTCTGTCCAACTTTTACTTCGAGATTTCTAGAGCTGACACAAAATGTAACTGAATTTTTGGTAACTTGAGGCAATAGAAACAAGATTTAAACAAATGGGGATACATCAAATAGACACCTGGTCAATGGAAGTCCCACATTTACTCTCCCCAGAAAGGATTTCTGGCTTTTTAGATGCTAAATTCTCCACCATGCCCACGAGGTAGTTGCCAACTTGGTCCGTCTGCTATTTGGTGTTAAGAACACAGCATTCATGTGTTTTCAGAGAGCTATTTGAACCACAACAGTAAAGCTGCAAGCCATAAAACCAAAACAGCTGAAATATGCTATAAGCCTTTGTAAGTTGAGAGGACATGCAGAGTTGATGATAATTCTCTGTGGCATCATCATTGCTAGAAGTCCATTTACGCCACACACACACACCCGTTTAACTGATGGTTAATATTGATTATGCACATCTTAAACTTGCTAACACTGCTGTCCAAATGTTAATGCAGCTAAAAGTATTATGTAGACCTTAACATTTCTGAATTACATGCGCTGAAAACATTAACTAACCAGCTAACAAACAGAACATAACACAAACACAGCCTTCAGTGCACAGGTCATATGTGGCCAGGTAACACAGATGCACCTCTTCTCCATTGGCCTAACGCAACAGAACAGAAATCTTCCTCCAGTATTAAAAAGCCAGATGCAACAGAGAAGCAACAGCTATCGAGTCAGCCCAACATGCATTTAATGGATGGCTTTGAAATCTCACATCAATATAGTCACTGCAAGACCTTTTAAAGCTGATGCACTTATAGCTAATACGTTTTACTAATTTGCATTCAACCTAATACAACCTACCTATGTGCCAGTTTCCCTTCACACTGTGCATGAGGTCTTTGTATTATTTTGTCTAAACCCTGGATGTAGCAGCTGTCTCAGAAAATTACGTCTGTCTATGGTTCATGTTCTGACTAAGCAGCTGTAAGCAAGACCAAAATCCCAATTAGTCATCTTGCTCTGAGATTTAAAGGCCTAAAAGAAGCAGCCTGAAAATCCTTCAGTAGACTAACAGAGGATTCAATCATCTGACGCTTGTCATAGTTGGATTTTAACTTTTTTTTTTCCACTTTGCAAAACTTAGGTCTGTCTATTCCAACGTAATGGAAATTGTAACTTGATACTTCAGAAGAGACAAAGGGATAAACTGGGACCAACATGATGTAAGTGTTACAAGAAAAGAGACTTTGAAATTTCTTTCATCTTTGTGTAACGATGTGATGTGAGACTAACCCTGGATGGGAGGTTTTCCCAGGTTGGCCTGGTAAGCTTTATCTGTATTATACACTAAAATGTATATTCCATTGGCAATGCTTCATTTTTAAGTGACAAAACAAAATCACCAACCAGCTAATAAAATAATGAAGTTTAAATTTATCTGGATCTGACTGCACTGTCGGATGAAGCAGTTTAATTTGTTGTCAGAGGCCAAGCGTGCTGCTTTTTTGTATCTATTTGTACAACAGTGAAGCACTGAGTAAGATAGAGACTCAATGACACTGTGGAAATTAGCAGTCTGTGATCAGATCTTCTTTCCTGCCCTTGTTGGTAAATGCAGCAACGTGACCTGAAGAGCATGCCGCTGCTTATTACCAGCCATTTTCCCAGCTTCTCCTGCTGAGCTGCGTAGGCGTGACTCAGCCGAACTTCCCCCTGCTAGGCAGAGAACAGCCATGAGGCCCCACAGCTACACCCCTGCTGGAATATCGGAGCATCTGTCCCCCCTGCGGCTTGCCTTTCAAACAGCGCAAGGCCATCTTCTCCCAGCACCAGCATTTTTCAAAGGCAGACCCAACGCTTGGGGAATATATTATCATCAGATCCGGAGCCCATCTGGTAGCGCAACACCTGGGAGGGCGTTTTCACTGATTCTCGGGCCCACACCAGGAGGGAAACTCTTATTCTGAATGCCACTGAAGAATCCCTCCATCATCGTGAGTTGTTAAACATTAACATTCATTTCCATGCAACACCTTTTCACTGTCTTCCAGAGGTGAAAAGTAAAGGTGACATTTGATAAGAAAATAGCTTTTTGCTTCTTTTATCTGAGTTCTGATATCAGATATTAAAGTGGGTGAAAGGAACCAAGAGCTATTTCTTTGTGGTCAATGCAAAATATCACAAAGGTGCACCAATGAATAGCATGCTGGGTTATAATATGTAAGAAGACCCAGCAAATTTTCATCTAGAATAGATGACAATCAAAGGCAATAAAAGCTGTGAAGCTTCAATATTTCCTTAAAATGAAATCCTCCTTTCTTTTCTCCTGAAGGGTGTTTTGGCAGGATTTGCTGATTACATGGTTCACACAGCTTTGACAAAAGAGGAAATTGGTTTCTTCATTATTCTATTCCACTGGGATAAAACAGGTCTCCAGCGGACTAATGTGGTCTTGACCTGACCTTCGTAAATATTCAGATGTTGTGTGTATTCCTAATAAGGGACATGAAACAAAGAGGGAGAGCGACAGAAATCATCTCAGCACATCCTTCCTTTGTTGTCTTTCTGGAGAGTGAGAATAAATTACCTTCCTCTCATCCCACCTTTGCCAAGGTGTGCATGTTAATTACAGGATGGTGTTCATAAAAAGGTACACAAGAACTAGAACGCTGATTGTTTATTGATTACCTCAACTGGAACAGAAATCATTTGTTTTATAGTGCACGCTGATTTATTACCCTGCGGGTAAAACAAAACATGGGGACGGAGCATTCTGCTCTACATGCAGGTGTGCTGTGAGCTCACATGTGCAGGAGTGTTAAATCAGATGGCAAGAAATCCAACACAGTTAATGTTCAGTCAGGAAGACCACTGTTCTCATGCATGCTGTAAATTGTATGCAGTTTCTTTCTCCCTTTTTGTCTTTGTGTCCTCACTGTTCACTCTCTACCTATTGCAACTGTCAACTATCTGCTTTCAGAATTTTAAAAAATGTTCCTTGTTTCTAGGTGTTCGCCCTGGGCTGCAGTTACGTGACTCACCTGCACCACCTCCTGTGTCCCTCATGAGCCACAGCGGAATAGAACTGCAGGTCTGCCCAGTCCTTCAGATGAAGATCATGCTGGGAGCAGTGTCGGTGGTCACCACAGGGTTATCCCAGTGTTCCCAAGGTACACACAACACACTCACTCAACTGAATGTTAATACTGGACCATTCTGCTATATTCTATAATTCTGCCGGTCCAAAAAAAAAAAATCACCACCTGGATTTAACTGAGGAAATAGGTAAGAGCCTCCCATTGGATAATTACTGCATGGGTGATTATGTTTCAGCTGCCAACAAGTTATTTAACCCGAACTGATGCAGTGAGTAGCTTCTCATTTCTTAAACAACCACATCTCAGACTCATGCTGTGGTCGTAGAAAAGATGTTAATCTGTTTCAGAAGGATCAAATTATTGACATGAATCAACACAAGAAAACTTCTAAGGAGATTAATGAAACTACTAAAACTGGATTAAGAACTGTCCAATGGAAGAAGGTCATGTGGTCTGATGAATCCAGATTTACCCTGTTCCAGAGTGATGGGTGGATCAGGGTAAGAAGAGAGGAGGTGAAGTGATGCACCCATCATGACTAGCGCCTACTGTACAAGCCTGTGGGGGCAGTGCTATGATCTGGGGTTGCTGCAGTTGGTCACGTCTAGGTTCATCAACATTATGTGTCCAAAGAATAAGGTCAGCTGACTACCTGAATATACTGAATGACCAGGTTATTCCATCAATGGATTTTTTCTTCCCTGACGTCAGGAGCATATTCCAAGATGACAATGTCAGGATTCATCAGGCTCAAATTGTGAAAGAGTGGTTCAGGGAGCAGGACACATCATTTTCACACATGGATTGGCCCCCACAGAGTCCAGACCTTAACCTCATTGAGAATCTTTGGGATGTGCTGGAGAAGACTTTGAGCAGCAGTCTGACTTTCCCATCATCGATACAAGATCTTGGTGAAAAATTAATGCAGCTGTGCATGGAATAAATGTTGGGACATAGCAGAAGGTTATGGAAATGATGCTACGTTGAATGTGGCTGTAATCAAAGCTAAAGACGGTCCAACGAAATATTGGAGTGTGAGTGTGTTTTTTTTTTTTGTTTTTTTTTTTGGACGGGCAGTGTATTTGAATGTTTACTGCAAAGATGTTTTAAAATGATTATTTCTACATTATGAATTCAGATACAACTACAGTAAAAATGCCATTTATAGTACTGTTAACTGTTATTCTAACAATTATTGTTATTCCACATTCTGCTCACCTGTTTAATTGCTGAAATCTTGAAGGGAACATTGTCACCATCGACAATACCATACATATCTACAATAATATTTAGTATAGTTTAAGTAAATACCAAACCTAATTAATCTTTGCTAGACATTTAAGATCTGAACTTAACGGTGAGATTGGAATAAAATAAAACATAACATAAATCGTGAGGGGAACTATGAGGATTGGTGACAGTTAAGGTAACATTTTTTGAATTGAAGTGGGAAATGTAATCTTCCTCTTATAACCTCTGTTTGTCACTGGGAGACAGAGTGAATGAAAATTGACTATTTGGAATAATAGCTTACACAGCACAAAGTCTGGGCTATTCAAATATTGCTCCTTTGCAAATGCAAACTCATGAGCTCCACTGAATCCTCCTCCCAATAATTTAATTTCCTTCCTTCTCTTCCTCGCTCCTCCTCACCACTTCGACCCTCCATGGTCTGTGGAGTTGTGAACCCGGTGTTCTTTCCCTGAGGATCTGCCATCATGTGCCGCTCTATCCTTCCCACCTTCGGCATCCCTCTTCTCTGCAATGGAATTAATATTTCACAGGCAGCTCCTCAGCCATTTTTCCTGCTGACGAATTGAAGGTGGAAAGAAAGTTTCCGACCAGCCAGAACAGAATAAATATTAAACCGTTTCCCTTGGAAGTTCTCCAATCCGGCACTCCTTATGTACACTGTCAAAACACGTGCTCTTGTGCCATTTCTCTCTTTCCCTGTCTTACTCTCACTTCTTAGCTATCCATCTAACCCTCCCATCTCATCTGCTGCACCATCTGTGCAGCTGTAATAAGCGGGACTCCGCATGTGCTCTTTTTCACTCCCTTGCTTTCTTTCCCCTCCTGATTCTTGGCTCATCCCCCTCTCCAGGCATGGCCTCCCCTGCCTGGCTGTTTGACTGACTTGTTTGTGTCCCACGATGGATCTACTTTGCCATCACACTCACCGTGTGCAAAAATGCCTCTGATGCCTATGTCATCGTGTAGCAAGCCCAGTCAGTTAACACAACACTGCTTTCGTTGCTCAGTGAAAGCATAGATGTGGTAACCTTACACGTGCACTCTCCTTGGCATATACATGACTGGTGATCACTCTCAATTACTCCGACAAAACAAAACCATCCCTCCCTCATAGTGAAGAATGTACAGCCCTGAGGCACACAGTTGATCTGAGCCAGTCATCAAACTGACATCCCACTCAGCTGGATAATGGAAAAATATTGTGTGTGTGTGTGTGATTCTCTTGGCTTATGGTTCAAACCCAACAAAACCATATTTGAAGACAAAGTATGTATGTGATTATTCTTTTCCTTAACATAGTGCTTGGTGAAGCCTCTCCACCATCAGACAAGGACACTGTGCCACGCTGCAAATGCTGATAGGCGTTTGTGGTGTCCATATTGATTGTATGCCCACCAGGACGAAGTGGCATGACTAGGAAAACAAGGCACATCATTCAGTACAACAAAGAGCTCTACTGCCTCACAGTGGCACATTTGGGCAACAATCCTGAATAGTTAGGACCAGAGGGGGTGGGGGCATTTCAGGGAAAAGGAGGTTCATCTTACCAAAGGAAAGAGAGGAATCGAAAACATAGGACCCGTTTAGTTTTTGGGACTTTTCATTAACTTTTGATATTTCTGTATAAAGCTAATATATTGGATAAATATAAATTAATTATGTTATAATCACTACATTTGCAGCTACGGTGAGATTTAAAGATATTGAACCCTTTGCACATCCGTCGGGCCTGATTCTCTGAATCTTTATCTCAGCATTATTATGCTACATGAACATACTTGCGTTCTTCTTTATTAGTGTGAGGACCTTTTTGTAATTGATATTTAATCATGAATATTCTATGTACCAGAAAAAACATTTTTCTAATTCACTTTTTAGTAGAAATATATTTCAAACTTATCTTACTGTGACAAAGAACTGCTGATGCCTCCTGTCAAATCTGACCTATAGTACGACTCAGCAACAAAGAATCTGAGAATTTCAACAGTTTGCAGCATTTTTATTTATTGTAATTTGATAATGACCAGTAATCAAAGGGGTACACAGAATGTATGAGCAGGGTGGATTGCATATTGTAGCTTTTAAGGGCATTTACTGACCAGAATCTGGTACATTGTGATTTTTGTCATAATCTTTTAGTCTCTGAAATTAATTTTTGTAAGAAAAAGTTAGTTTACATTTACTAACTACACATGGTATAACTTTATGTAATGACGTATGTGGTTGTACACTTTTTAAAAGCTGATTAGAAACGTGGTTATGCATATATAGAGTTCTGTATTCTACAGAAACCAGATTTCTAATTTACAACACAAAAGCTGACATTGGGTGGGTAACCTAAGTGCATGTAAATATATTTAATGCAAAAATCATGTGACCACTTATCACATGTAATGCACATTCCTACAGCAAATTTTAACTCCTTTTAATAACTTTTTTATACTTATAACATATTATTTGTAAGCAATTAGCTCGAGCTTGAGTTTATGTTGTCCACACTAACAGAAGGGTCACAGGTGTGTTCATCCTCATCTCTCCCTTCTTGCAGGTTTAGCAGTACGAGCTCCAGAACGTCCCGTTCATTGCAGCATCAGCATCCTGAGGTGGTTGGTATTAACCACAGCTGCACTCCAATCTGCTGAAGTTCTGCACTACTGCCAACATGTTTCTTCTGAATATTCCATCTTAGACAAGTAAGCTTCTGTGATCCATCACATACTACACTAAATCAATTTCAGAGAGCCATGAGGATGTTATTTTTTTAATAACAATGGCCATATTTTCTGTCAGCTAGTGTAGCTGTCTGGCTAACAGATGTGTTTTAATAGCTTCCAGACAACAATGGAGACGAATAAGCTGAACCAGGTTCTGGATTCACAGACGTTACAGTGATTAGATGCTGCTCATTGTTGATATAGTCTCTTTATGGAATTTGTTGACAGTAACAATATAGCGGCCTTATCCTTTAAGCTGCTGTAAATTCAAATAACAGAGTGGATGAGTGAGAAGTGGAACCTAACAAAGCTAAAATATATCCACAGCTGCACTTGACAATATCCTAGAGAAATATGTAAGAGCCAACTATAACTCCTACCAAGGGATAGAAAAGTTGTGAGTTGCATTTACAGGTCAGTTGCTTTTGATGCAAGTGTTTTTTTGCTTTTTAGATTCCTCCCAGTCTCAAGTTCAAGGGTGCAGATCAGCTGAGTTTTCTCTCACCGATAGCGCTTCCTTCCATTAGATTGGATTTTTAAAATCTCTTAAATAAGAGAAATTCTATAGGAACGGTTCCTCAGGAGTTATTGATTATTAAAAGGCAGATACCGCCAGACAGTGCCAAATCAATATTACTAAGCTATCTCATATCCATCATCTCCTACTTATCATGCTTCCTGTTAGCTAGTCCTTGCAGTTTAGAGGTCAAGGATTTGGCCTAACATCCAAACAAGTTAGCTGCTAAGCCAGAAGCAAACGAAGGCTTTGTTGAGGCCACGTTCATATTTAGGGAAATGCATTGCACAAGACGGCTTCTATGCAGCAGTGATTGATTAGAGCATACTGAATAGTAGTCAGTGGTAGCTGAGAAATCATGTCTAGCTCTGATTCACCATCAGAGGACAGACAGCCACCCTCCCTGCCCATCACAACAGTAGGTCTTCACAGGGATGTGGGTGGATGGGTGGGTTGGCTGGGGAGGGGGATTATCCTGGCAGTGCAGTGCAGTGCGGGGTTCCTGCAGCACTGAGCGGGACTCGGTGGATAATGAGCAGTCTTTGTGATGTGTGCTGCAGGGGCTAGTGAAAGCTAAGCCACACAGACATTGGCAGATAGGAATCAACTGCTATTGTCCTCCTTGCCTACTTTTTCACTTTCACTGTTGTTTGATTAGATTTCACACATTTCTGCATATCATCCCGGATCTTATTCTCATTATGGAAATCAGGGACGGCTTTGACCACTGGATTTTTTCCCCCCACCTATTTATGGCCAGAGGTACATATACTAAAACTAAATCGTAGATACATGTGGAGTTTTAATGTAATGTTTAATATAAATTTAACAGTATTTTAACCACTTCTCTGGAAACTGTGAATTTGATTTATCATGCATGTTGGTTTGATTTTAATGTGAAGCACTTTCAAGACTAAAAAACCACTTGGTACGTGCACTAGTTTGTATGCAGTGGCAGTTACTGGATGACTGGTGAGGACAACACACCCTGACCTTTGCTTCCACAACAACTTGTAATGCACTTGTCACTTCTGCTTTACAATTCACAGACCGCCCAACGAACGTGCTTTTGAGAATAACATTTGCCGATTTGTGTAATTAAATGTACACGCACGTGCACGCTCGAACACGTTGTAGCTTCTCCTCATCGCTACTTAACTGCCGGACAACTTCTTCCACTCTTTACAGCTCGAGCTCATTAACTGAGCACAACACATTTCTACTAAAACAGCATAGTAATGTGTGAGTTATCGTAAGGAGCAGGTTCTACTTGAGTTACTGCTGTCAGTGAGGGCTGAAAACATAATGAGTGCCAACTGCTGTGTAAACCTTTCTAAACACATGGCTGCTACTGTATGGTTGTCACAGTTATGTGTGGGGGTGAAAAAATTGCCAGCGATATCACTTGTAGATGGAGACCCACAATAGCACATTACCAGGGTGTGATCTGCAGGGTTGCATGGGCCACTGCACCTATTGGCCTTTTGCCCATTTAAGTTGCAAAGTCAATCTGTTGTGTGCACTCATGCTAAAGAGAGAGATGCAGTGAAATCCCTGCTTGGGCCTCATATCTTCACAGCCAAAAGGGATGCAATTGCTTCTTTAAGAAACAAATTTCTTATTACTTTTTTTTTCCTTCCCAACCATTTGAATATCTATATGGACTTAATTTCATGCTTGACTTGCATTTCTGCACAGATGTAAGCAGAAATGGCAGAAGACAGTAAGCCTTACTTGGAACTCAGAAATGACAAAATATTAACGTGTCTTTGTTTCTTTTGTTTGTGTAACTTCGGTTAACGTTTACACTGCCTTCAAATTGTTTTCAAGCCCTGACTTAATTTAGCTCTATATCGCATAATGGTAAACTTTGAAAGTCAAAGGGGCTTAACTAAACTACCATGGTGAGCTTTTTGGTGTAAAACGTTTAACATAGTATTTTTTTTTTTATTCCAAATCTTTAAATGAGTACGGTTTTATAAAAAAAATGTTTTCAATCAGTGTCTTATTTCTTTTACATTGCAGTGTAGTTTTACAGATATTTACAATTAAAGCCACAGTATGTAACTTTTTTTTTCTGTCTTTTTATTTTGTAGAAGTTTGCTCCAAATGCATTTTAATGAGCAGAGGTGCTGTCAAAGGATCCTGTGGCCAAGACAAACAGCCTGGCAGTAGTGGAGTCATTTCTTTCTTTAAGGTTTTGGTTGAGGCTCTCCCTTCTAACCAATCAGAAAAGGTCAGTTATTTCAGCTTGAATAGTATGTTTTGTTGAATTCTTATTTACAGCTATTTGTATAAATATTAAGTTACAGCTAATGAAAATCCAACAACCCGCTGCTGCTAAAAATCAACTCAACTACTGAAAAACATTTTGACTTTTATTGTGAAGCAGCACCAAGAAATACAATTAATTTAACACCATTTACAGTATGTGTGTACTGAATATCAAAAGGAAACATGCAGTGCCATATGAAAAGTTGTCTAATGCACTGTTCCTTATTGAAAATGCAGTATGTTCGTAATAGATTTATTCTATCTGATGGAAAACTATGACAAAGACATTGTATTTTGAATAAATCTAGTCCTGTGTGCAGGAATTAATCACTATACAGTATTTAACGTGATATTATACAAACAGTGTCATCTAAAATTCTTTGGTTGACATGTAAAAAGGAACTAAATGTGTGTGAATTGTGGTGTGACATAATAAACACTGCTATGCTTTAATCATCATTAATGCATTCACGTCATTCATATTTTATTTCTCGTGAGCCTGTTTACATTTCAACTTCACTTTGCTGGCAAATTGAAACCCTCAGTGGGGGTTTGTACAGTACAGCAATAAACATTATAATTTAATTAGGTGAATGACTGTTTGTAATGTCAGTTCAATATCTGTGACAAGTTAATGTTGTGATTCAGGCTGCAGCGAGCACCGAACATTAATGCTTTGCTGGAGAGTGTCCAGAAGTGCTTAAATGATGTGCATCTTCTGATATCACCAGAGATCATGTACCTCTGAGTATAAATACTAAAATATTCATCAAAGGATTTCTTAGTAATGATAAATTACACCCTGTTCCTTCTGCAAAGAAGCGATCTAGATTATCTATGATTTATAAAAATATCAACTTAAAATATGTACAATTTAGTGCGTTTTCTCTTCTTTACTCAGTTTGGGTTGTTTGAAGTGTGCCAGTGGACAAAGGTGATGTAGTGTAGTGAAACCACCAGTAAGTCAGGCTGTGTTGTCACCTCTGATTCACTGGAGCGTGAGAATGGCTGAAATCAGAGGTGGCAGGAGGCCAGAGAACACGCTTTGGCTTCCTGAGGTGAGAGTCGCCCCATACTGGTCCAGGAGCTGCAGGGCCACTCCATTGGTCCAACCAAAGCCCAACTGCAGAAATGTCAACACAGCAGAGAGTGGGAGGTTTTACACAGCGATAAAAGATGTTTTATTTTTGCCAGCTTAAAGTCAACGACTACAAAAATGACAAAGAAGTGAGGAACAGTCATCTCTGCGAGGTGCATGTCTGGCACCTAAGTTTAGAAGCGGAAGTGAAACTGAAAGAATTGACAGTGATTTGCGTGAATTGAGAAAGACTAGTGTGACTTTATGCACATTAGTTACATCATTAACAGATTAGAGCAAATACCTGAACTTCATATTCTCCTCCACCGCCTGGTTTGCCATCTCCATTCACATCATACTGTGGAGAGGAGGGAGAAATGTACATCAGCCAGCTGTGTTATCACTGCACAACAAGCTCAGAAATACGAAAACCTTAGAGGACTCACCTTTTCAAACATGGCTTCGTATTTCACGTACGCCAACCAGTTTGTCTTGATCCAACGCTGGGCCAAGTCAAATGCTAGTTTTTTAGCATCCTCTGAAGGCAGTTTGGATAAACCTTGAAATACATGATGATTTTAATCATTAAATTAGTTTTAAACATGAGGCACCTTATCAGGTGATGTGTTTTTTGACTTTGTTGGCTCTGCACTCCTGCAGATTGGAGGTTTGGTGAAGTCAAGGCCCTTTTTAAATGTGATTCCCAGTAATGCATGGTCTGCCAGTTAGGTTAGGTTTCTAGTGACAAGAAAAAAATCAATCAGTCTCTGATTATGTGTCACACTTGCTCAGGACCGAAACCAGTACGTAAATATCTTGTATAATGCCACTGATGGATGCTATTTTCCTTCTGATTTACATCTAAAAATCACCAGCTTCCCTCTAGAAATACCAAGTCAAGATCTTTCTTCCACAGACATTATGATATCAGTCACTTAATTCAGGCACAGTGAGTGCAGTGGTGGTAACTGTGGAAGTTTCTGCTATATTAAAATTGGGGAATTACATAAGGCTGGGACGTCTGTCTTGTGGGTGTTGATTGACAGTTTGCTCACCTGCTGCTCTCTTTAGCTCCTGGACTCGCACTGAGTCAGACTTTTATATAATAAACAGCTTTTTTTTTTATCCAGACAAACTGTTTTACTATTGCTGTAGTTTGAAGATCTAAAGAATTTTGTCACACAGAGTTTCATTAGGCTAACATTACATGGCTCCAAGTGAAAAAGATCTCTGGGCTTCAAACCACATTCACTTTCTACACTGCAGAATCTAAGGGCCAGACTAAATGCAAAATTTAGTTTTTGACAACTAGAGTTGACAACAATTAGTGTTTAGTTGTATGTGTACACACACACACACACGAATGACATGATACCCACTACTGACAGTTTCACACTATAACAGGAAATGCTCCAATTCCCCCATAAAAGCAAAATTAGGTGATAAAGCGAGTTTCAAACTTGCAAACAACTGAGCAATTGGTGAACCATCAGTATGAGTGTCAGGAAATTCTCATGGTGGCAGACAATTCATGGCCACTTACCACTGATCAGCATGTGTTGTAAGGGAGGCCATGCATTAGGATAGTCCCACTGCTGCCCTGAATCGCTCAGTGAAGTTGGAACTCCATTGGGAAACTGGAGAGCACCACTCCTCTGTTCAGACATGAAATACAAGAGCAAGCAGAGAACAGGGCATGGATGAAAACTGTGCAGTCTGTGTGTGCCATCTGCTGGAGCAACTGAGCACTGTTCATAAAGGGCACGTAACATCCAATCAGATAGGGGTTTCTGAACAGAGGGGGGGGGGGATTCACAGCTCAAAATGCTGGTGGGAAAATAAAACGAGCAACAATCTCTCCTCCCTAGACAACTGCCAAGAAGCCCTTCAGCTGAATATTTAAAGCCTAAACTGTTAGAGTGGAACTGTAGTGACCAAAAAAAAAAGTCTAGTCTTACTGTGCAGCTGTGTGCAGCTGTGTGCAGGGGTGGATGTGTGCAGCTGTGTTGACATTTGTAGGGAAAAAACATCATCTTTGCTTATTCACCCTTATCTAGCAAAGTGCACCGTCGTTTCACTTTTGCACCAGCACTACTTCTGGGAAATTCTTCTCATGAAAGCTGTGAACATTGTGCTCTGATTTTGTTGTTTTGTTGTCCACCAACCTTCAGATACTCTACTGCCTTCTCACCCATCTCAGGCAAAGAAAAGCACTGTGCCCAAACAGGGGACAGGTTGGAAGGGTAAAACTCAAAGTGCTTCGAGTGCGTCACCAGGTTGTAGTCAAACCAGGCGCCCCTCTCAGCATCCCAGAGCACAGACTCTATCGCCGCCAGTCTGCGAGCGGCAGCCTGGTCATACCGTGCAGCTGAGTCACCATCACCTGTCAGGAAGCAACACATCACCGTTATGTAACGCCTGTTAGGAGCTAAACTCCAAGGTCAAAGGCTGCTCATATACTCACCCATTATCCTGTGAAACGACGCAAGAGTCTTCTCATTGAGCCACAGCAGAGCGTTGAGGTCAGTGGGTAGGATCTGACTCGTGCGGATTTCTCTCAGGGTGCTGTTGTTGTGGCCGCCACTGTCCATATACCAGCGGGATGAAAAGTCCCAACCAGATTCTGCACCCGAGTTCAGATCCATCCACAGCTGCTCTTTATGGTCTGAGGGCAAGAAAAAAAATGTACACACAAGTAGAAGCCACAACAAACTGTAACAGGCAGCATTAGTTCATGCATGTCTTGTTTCTTAACTGGATGTGAAAAAATTTAATATGCAGCTTCAGAATAACACGTTGGATGAGTAAAAGATTAATAAAAAAAAAATATATATATATATATATATACACACACATATGTGTATGTATATTTACATTTTACATTCAACAAACAAATGCAAACACATTTTAGCAAGATTTAAGGAAGAGAATTTTCCCTTTTTCTTAAATTGTGTTGAAATTGCTCAGCGGCAATGTGATAGAATAAAAGACTGGACATTAAATATTCATTACAACATGTTACTGAGGTATTTCCAGAGCAAATTTGTTTTGCACCTATGATCCTTGAATCCAGGGGAATAAATTCCACTTTACTGCTGAGGAGCAATTATAAAATAGAATACATTCATTACAAGATGGAGCACCCCACAGAGTTATCCTTTTTTCCCCCCATCATGGAATAAAATGACCATAGCTGGGTAATATTTCTCATGCTTATAAAGGGGATTCGTTCAGCCACCCAGGATACGAACACTAATAAGCTATTACCATCAGTGAGTCCTTCAGCTAATTCCAGATCATCTGTGTAGGATTCAGGCCTGGAAAGAACAAAAGATGTGAGTACGGGTGAAGGCACAACTACAACTTGTTTTGTTTCTTTTTTGTATAGTTCTTACATACCGTGGCAAGTCCACCCGCACATAATATCGATTCAGCACATGCTCGGCCCCATTCACTTTCACAGCCACCGAATGGTTCTGCATCCAAAAGCTGTATTCCGTCTCCAAGACCGGTATAGCTGCTCTGTAACCAGGTGAGTTTGCACAGACAGCAGGAAGAAACGTTTCAATTCATATACTGTTCACTGTCTTTAGTGTCACTGCATACAAATGTTGGAGTATCACGTTCTAATTAGGCGTGTTAGGAAAAGCACCTGGAGCAGCAGAGGCACAGAAAGACACGAGCACTGAGGTTTGATGTGTAATATGCCTTTTTTTTTTCTAGTCTGTAGAGACTCACGGAAGCTGAAGAATGATAATGTGTCAGACAGAACATCAGCTCTGGCCTAAATATCACCTGAGGAACTCTTTATCCTTGGTTGCTTGATAGTAGCTCTCCACCATTAGAGTGAGGAATGGAGGCTGACTGCGCCGCTCGTAGTAAATCCGCCCACCGTTTGGAACAAAGCCATATCTGCAGAGTGAGAGGGGAAAAAAAAAAATCTTTTATTCCACAAATCTTGAAATCCCCCTCAAGACCTCCATTTCCAAAGTGTAGCACTTGGGTTGCTAAATGACTCCTTATTCAAAATGATGCTGCTGAAGTACCTGCAGCCAGCTGGACTGTAAAAGATGAGAGGTACTCAAAGAGTCTCACCTGTTGACGAGGTAGAGGAAGTTTTGAATCATCCCATGTGCCGTGTCTGTCATCTCTGACAGCAGGAGCCCGTTGATGACCCAGTAGGAGTCCCTGTTGGATACAGAGCAGCTTGTGTCATTGTCTGCACACAGCACCGAGGAGGGCTCTCAGTGGAGACCCCTGGCTGGGTCTGGATGTGATCTCTCCCCCCTCTGACCTGAAGAGACTAACTGTCAGACAGCTGAGTGATAAGTGCCTTTGTTCACTCACCAATAGTAGAGTTCCCTGAAGCGCCCCCCTGGTACGATGACAGGATGTGGGGTGTATATCTGGGAGTAGAGCTCTGGGTGATCTTTAACGCTGGCACGTATCTGAGGGGGAAATCGCATTCTAATTCATAGACTCAGGTGTATCAGCAAAGTCATTTGATGTGGTTTTTGATTCAACTTCTGCTCTACACATCAGAGCACTAGAGAATACAGTCAATAATAATATTGAACAAAACAATGGTAATGTTCTGCAGCCAATTGTCTCATTTTCTTGTCACCTTTCTGCCCAGAGACTTCCACAGATCGTGAATATTTTTAGCCCAGTCACGAAGCTCTTGGTCTGCTATTTTACCCAGGAACTTTGGCCTGCATGTAAAAATTAACTCCTGTCAACTTCACACTATATAAAAATACAGTATGACTGAGTAGGAGTCTTCAAATACTGCAGCTCACTCGTCGTGCCAGTCGGGTGGTGTCCATGACTCAAATTCTGTTCCCGGTTCCTCAAAGTATGCACTGACGAACTCTTGCAGTTTGGCAGACGGGATGGTCGTGTTTGGAAATTCATGTGAGAGATTGCGAAAAGCCGACAAAACAACATCTGCAGGAAAAGAGAAGAACTAACAGAAGCAACCACATAATGGATTTGTCCAAACAAAGGTCATGTACTGATTTTGACTTACCAGGCGCTTCCCTCAGCTTCATGTCAACAAAGTACTTATCGTCATCAAACAGTTTAGCTTTCTGTACCTGTTGCAAGATGGGCCCAGTGCAGTATATTTCACTAGAATGAATTATTAGACATGAAATAGTGTGTGCATTAGTACAATACAGCCATATCTGAAAAGATATGACCTGAGATCTGCTATAAAGCAATAAAACCATATCAATGTCCCTGAAATTAATCAAGTGAGAGCAAAGGTCTACTCACAACATGATATCTGAAAAATCTGATAATGCAACACAAATTTGAGAAAACTCCTTAAAAGGTTTCATAGTAGAAGCACATGTTGATGTTACCCCACAAATATTTATCTGAAGAATGAAGTAGAGTGCTGCAAAGACAAAGACAACTGCATTTCTACTATCTGAGCACAATTTCTGAAAGTGAAAATACAAACATGCAGGAACAGACCGAGAGGATTCCGAAGGTCAGAAAATCAAGAGTTATTTCACCAAAAGGAAGATTTATGATTGTAAAAAGGGGCCTAAAGGCAGATTTTGCATTAACTAATAGGTTTCACAGCCATAAATTAACTAGAACCTTCTTGTAGAATCAACATTTGTTCAAGAACAAGAAAAAACTTCAAACAAAATCCTTGTAAGGAAAAAACCACACCGTCATAACTTACCTGTCACATGGTGGTGGAAAAGCTGCTTTTACAGAGGCCAAAGCAGCCACTGATGAAAAACAAAATACTATTAACTTATACATGTGGAAGTACAAGCGAAGTGACACCAGAATACAAGCAGGACTGTTGGGAACTGCCTCTAGGTCCCAGTTTATATTAAGACAACATGAGAACAAGCAGCAGCAGCACACTGACACCTAGCTCTGAAGAGCTGTTTCAACAGGACAAAACACGCCAGACACAATAAATTTCAGTGAGCTTTATTTAACAAAATTTTCCAATCATACCCAATTATAGTCATGACATTTAAACTTAATTTCATTGTAAAATTAGCTTCACTGAAAAAAAAAAAAAAATCAGCCAATTAAATAACGACCAAATTTCCATCAAATAAAATAAAAAAACAAAAACAAATGAACTCGGGCTTTAAATCCTTTACTTAGATTTGGAGACCTCCATGTGTTTCACTTGAACATGTCACTTGAAAGAAAAAAAAAAAGAATCCAAATCTAAGGGCAACCTTTTTTTTTTTTTTTTAACCTTTTATACCCATTTCTTTAACGTTGGCTCTTTAGATCATGTCATGTTTTTATAATGCCCAAGGCTCCTCCCCATGTTATTTTACTGATACATCTGTTCTGATAGAAACCCGAAGGATTCCTCTCACCTCTTCAACACGTATCGATGAAACAGCCAGATTGGGCACAAAAACTGTGCCATCATAAATTTGTCAGAACTATGAAGAGGATGAACACATGCATCAGGGCAGCAAGTTCACAAATTACCCACCCCACAGTTTTAAAAAAGACCTTAAAGAATGAGACAATTCAGTCAGAAATTATCCAATTAGTCACCCAATTGAGGGCGAGATGCTCTTGTCTCAGTCTCTAAGGTTCTCAAACTCACAGCTACTGGCAGTAAAGCAGCATTTGTCTCAAGGGCAGAAAACCAACACCGAATCATCAAGGATATTGAGTTTTAGCCTTGAAAACATTTGCCTTGGCAATTACTGCCAGTGGACTGATAAGAAACAGACAGCTGCCAAGTGCCTGCACAATTAGATCCTTGTTCTCTTAACTAATTTAATTTAGAATTTTTTTTAAACAAACCCCCCCACCCCGAGACAAAAAAAAAAAAAAAAAAAAAAAAAAAAGCCAAAACAGCCAAATGAGATCTGCAAGTATTTTGGGGACAGCAGTATTAAGAGAACAGGGATCACAGTCCTAACCACTGAGAAACAAAGGCGTAATCTCTCACTGTCACAATGTTATCTTTTAAAAAGAGCTTAAATTAAATGTGCAATAAACCTTCTCAGTGGTTCGAACGGTCTTTAGAGCATCTCACCATAATAAAGGGAACCTAATTTGCAAGAAGGTTCTGGCTGAACAAACAAATGTCAGAGGACCTTCATGCAAATTAAGGCAGTCATGTTGCATTAAAATGCAAAAAACAAACCCAAAATATGTAGCGTAAACCCAACCCATCAAAGCAATAAAGGGCAACAAAAAGCCACACACTCAGCAGTCTGAGGTGCCCACTGTCTTTTTTCCTAACAAGCAATCTAATAGTAATTTTGGAATCCTTCATGCCCATTCCCCCTGTGCCAATTTGTTTGTGTTCTGCACCAACAGAAACTTCTCTCCCAGTTGCACATCGTGAGCGTACAAAAAGCAGTGCAGTCAGTGTTATTGCCTGAACCCATCTCTCTGTGCGTTAAGTGCAGCCCAACCTGCTCAGGTTGTTTTAAGCAAAACATCTTTGTTAGCTGGTTTTTCCTAAAACTAGCTAACTTGCAATGCACAGAACGAATTCCTGCTACATTTTAGATCAGATGGTTCATTTTTGATGCATTTGGCTGACTTTCTTCAAGGGGGGAGGGGGGTAAAACCACAGCATCCTGACCAACATCTGTGAAGAAATGTAGCTGTGCTTATAGAGCACAGATCAACGTAACAGCTAATAAGCTCCCCCAGAAAACAAATTATCTGCCAATTCAGCTGCACTGCAGCAAGTACTACTACTACATGATAGAATATTATTTTCTCTTCCAACAACACTCAATATACCTGGAGATCGTAGAGAGTGTCTCAAGAGTCAGTTTCACAAGTTAAGGCTGGTGACAACAAAGAAGTAATTACTCAAATGCACAAGCTTAACAAAGTCATCTGTCTCTATTGAACACTAGTTAACACTGGTAGCAGACAAATAGGGGCAGTTTAAACAATCTCACTTTAAGTGCAGCTTTGTAGAATTGTAATCATCAAATTTGGAGGGGCTAAAAGATTATCAGTGATGAACTCTGCCTCCAAAAACATTTCATACACAAGGTAATTTAAATGTTTCAGGTTCAAATAAATTCTGCAATTTCTAAAACTATAAATAAATTCACAGGGCAATATTGCAGATCAAACAAACTGACAGTCTCCAGTGCTAACAAGTGAGAAGGGGGGGGGAAGCTTTTCAGTTTGTCATCCAGCCTTTTGAACTTGTTTAAAACAATCTTAAAAATGAAGGTATATACACAAGGTGTGTGGTGCACCCAACACGTCGGCTGCACGTCTCACAGAATTAAGCATGGCCACCCACAGGAAGGTGAAACACAGGACAAAAGAAGAAAAAAGCGTTCCCTCCAAATCAATTCCACTGACAGAGGAATCCTCACGACTCATGGTGTTGAAAAGCTGCTTATTCATTTTTAGTGTTCTGATGCTGAAGACAGGAAAGGCTCTGGGTCTTTAAGAAGCATAAGCTTCATCACAAGCAGCTGGACAGTCTGGCTACGTCTTGGAAAAAATCCAGCATCTCTGTCCATGGAAAATCCAAGTTTGTCCTCGTTCATCAGCCAGACTCCGCTAAGCCAGCAAATGGATAATTCAGACCAGGCCCCCGTTCTAATTATCTCCATTCCTTGCAAACGGACGACCCAACCAAAAACAGTTATGAATTCACCTATGTGGCCAGACATTGAATTAGTGTAACAACTTTTGAATTAGGTGAATGCGAGTGACTGTGTGGTATGAAGAATGCGAGACGACGGATAATGACGGGTTATTACTTCAGAATGAGTTGAACTGCTTGTTAAGGCACTTGGTACAAATTGGTTAAAACTTCCAAAATAAAACGTGGAGAATGGAGGGCGTCGTAGGGGTCTGTTGGTGCTGGCATTGTGTCATTGGTGGATATGAATCGTCACAATGTGCATTGGATATCATTTTCAACTTGGTCCCATGCTTTTCCTCCCGATGTCTTCAGATTGTGGTGATGCAGCACAGAGCCCTATAAAAAGCCCTAAATGAGTTCTTCCGCATGTGTCCATCAAAATACACATCCTTATGGTGGCATCTCAAAAAAAAAGAAGAAAAAAATAAAAATAATAATAAAAAAAAAAAAAAAACAAAGGACAGAAACTGTACACTTAAAGAGGAAAAAAAAAAAACTCCAAGATGGGGGGTGAAAAAAGGTACAGAGGGGAATGGAGGATGGACTGATCTGCAGAGAGAAGAGTAAAATAAAGTTAGACCACATTGTATTGAAGTAACTCACAGTTCACTCAGAATCATCTAGCAGGGGCAATGTTAAGAGAGTAGAACAGACAACCTACACCAAACATGTCACCACTGTTTAAGTTACACACAAGTCATTCAAGGAGACGAACATCCCCTCAGAAACAGGCCGTCTGTGAAGAAAGTGACAGCTCAACAGCTACAACAACGTCACCCAAAAGGAGATAAAGAGAATAAGCAGAGGTAAAAACAAAAACCTCAGCAGTGTGGTAGTACTTTGGTTATTTTAAGTCCAACTCATAACATACTGCTTCCTTGCAAACTCTGGTGAACCAAGTTCACAGTGCACTGTAGTACGAGTTATTATTTCACATTTCAATTTGCAGTGTTGTGGTCACTTTTCATGTTCTCGGTCTGTGTAAACCAGTTGTTTCTCAGTAACCTGGTTACTTGAGTGCATGTAAACACACTGACAGAAGGTGACAAACAGCTTGAGGTTTGGTTTATTGAAAATACAAAATAAAACTGTTCTGAGAGATTTGCGTGCTTTCTGTAGGAATCATCCGTTTTTAGCCAGGATTGAGGTAAGAACCCCACTGGTAACACCACTGCCCATTGGTTAGTTTTCTCCCTTTGAGGACTCTTCTCTGGAAAACTGATCGCTCATGTATCAGTTTCAGAAGGTGTATTGTCAAATTTTCATGTTAATTCTTAAAGATTATAAAAGTGAAGAATCGAACTGAATCAACACCTGTGATATATGGACATAAAAAACTTCAGAAAATTAAGGTATGGCAGATTAAAGCTGCTTTCAGACACTAGAACCCTGAACTTCTCCAGTCTTTACCCAGGTAGCTGGATATGAGAATGCAAATGTCCAAATCAGGCAGCTGAGAGATTACCCAAACTTTATACTGGTCTAATCATGAAATCTCTTATTCTGGTTTATGTTTAAAACACACCCTTGAATTGTCCGCCAACAGTAAATATGTGTGTGAACTGACCATTGGTGTCTATTTACTCACTGGCTCATGGCTTGACTTCTTCACCACTCTCACTGTGGTACTCTGCCACATATAGGCTCTTGTCAATAATGCCAGGGATGGGCTTGATTTCTGTTCCAAGCTGCTCCTCAATCCCTTTCAGGTTGAAGCGGTCATCGTAAGTGATGAGGTTAATGGCTAGACCCAAGTGTCCAAAACGACCTTGATATTACAAAGTGAGAAGTTACATTATTGTAATATAGTTATTTTTTTAATAAAAATGATTTATGTACAGATGAAAAGGTTTACAGTTGAAAACAACCTTATGGGTTCTTACCAGATCTACCAATGCGATGAAGGTACGTTTCTCCCAGCTTGGGAAAGTCAAAATTGATCACAACATTCACAGCTTGAATGTCAATTCCTCTTGTGAAGAGGTCTAGAGGAAACAAAATGAGATGATGAGAGATGAAAAGATCAAAATTCTACACCAATATATTCTTTACTAAAATCTTAATGTCCAAAAACAATTCATGTAAACAGTGTTTTACAACCCATGAGTTAGTAAAAACTAAAAATTAAAGATTTACACAGTATAGTTCAACTACCTGTGTAGAAGGTAAACCCCTATTAACAAGGTACCAGTAAAGTAATTATGCAAATGTACTGTATTAGTTTCATTTTGCTTTCTTTAAATTCTAGCATAATAAGAAAACACAGTTTCCTAAAACTGAGGTCAAAATTACACTTCAAACAAAACTATCTGATGTACTCTCTCTGATCAGCCCATTGAACTAAATGTGGCGGCACATTGTGTTTAGGATAGTTTCATAAGCTTCTCAAAATGTTTGTGCTGTTCCATATGTTTTGTGATTTCACTAAATAAATTTATGGAAACTAGTTGTTTAAATCACTATTACAACCCTTCCTGTCTGCATATGCTGCTACAGCATTTTTGTTTATGTGAGCACATGCAGTATGACTAGTGTTGGAAACCAAAACGCTCCAAATTAGAACCAAATTCTAAATGGAAAGTACCGTATACTTGTAGCGAAAACTTTCAGTTCTGCTTAGCAGTTCCAAAACACAGAACCAATGCGAGTTATTTGTTTACGTACGAGCTAGCATGCTTAGGTAACATTACAAGCTACAACATTTTATGTGAAAGAGGTAAACGCAGTAAACAAACAACAATATCTGGGCTTCACTTTAGACAAGAACATGACAGCAAGCTAATTAGCTGCAAGTCTGGCTACGCATAACATTTTACGCACAACATTTAAGACAGCACAGAATCAATGTGAAAGACTGTACAGTCTTACAGTTTTCAAGCGTCTCATCAGCCTGTGGTAACACCTCACAGACAAAGCCAGGCATATTTAGCTGCGACACACCAGTCTATTTGGCAGTAAAGGGAAAACTAACCAAAGGGAAAACTGAGGACTGAGATACAGTCATTTGGAAAATTTTGCTTTTCTTTTTATTCCCATTTTGGAATTGAAACAAGGAATCAATAAGAACCAGAAGCAATAAGCGGAATCACAAAGACTACTGTCTTTAAAACAACAAATCAGGTACAGTCTCTAACTGCATTACATGCTGTACATATAAACTAACCACTTGATCATCTCACACAAGCTGTGCTTGCTGCAGGGTTGAGAGTCAAAATCATTAGCTCACTTCAGTGTTGAAGTGAGGCTAGTGTTGCCTTTTTTTTTTTTTTTTTTTTTAAAAGGAAATTCATGCTAAGGAGGAGACAATTCAAATAAATAAATAAAAGATAAATATTTCATCTCTGTAAATTTAAACACTTCATCACAGACATGCTTTGGAAACAGGGTTTAAACTCATCATTCACAGTTTAGGTTCAGCTGTGGAGTGTCCATCACCACTGTCCGCAAGAAAATACGTTTGAACTGGGACAAAGAAAGGTCTTGTGGTGGTGATGTGTTGAAAGTCTTACAATAGCCGCCTGCTGCATCAAAATACCTTTGACAATTCAACTACAAGCATCTCCAACTCACCAGTGCAGACAAGATTCCGACACAGGCCATTTCTGAAGTCGTGGAACACCCGGTTGCGATGCTCCTGGAGAGCAGAAAAAGAGAACAGTGCATTTAACGGTCAGATTTACTTATATATGGTGATCTCCTTCACATAAATACAAAAACGCGCAGCTGCATGTCATGCAAATCTAATTTAAAAGAAGCTGATAGAAGCATTACTATAGAGCCTGTAAAATTTAATTCCAGTGAATCAGCTAAACCCCAAATTTTGCTATGAGGTCAATATATTTTGTGTCCTGAAGGAAACCTGCAACAGTCAATACCATGGTATTGGTAAAAAGGGTGTTTGTGGATGTTGCCCAGTTATCCACATATCAATGTAGCTGTGGTTTCTTATCTGGGAAAAGAACAGCAGTGTAGTCACAGAAATAAAGCACTAGTGTGAACTGTAGTCACATCAAGCGGAAGTACGTGTATATCTAGCCGATGTCTTCCGAAAGTAATAGTAACAGCTGTCATGGCATAGATCCACTACAATCTGCCCTCCAAAAGTATTGAAAAGGTTTGACCACTTCCTTTATTTTTGCTGTAGACTAAACATTTAAGTCTGATAATGACAAATAATATTGAGTTGCAAATCCCTTGCTTGTAATAACTGCATCAATCCTGTAACCCACTAACATCATAAAATGTTTGCATTCTTCTTCATGGTATGTCTTAAAATGGTAAACCAGTATTGCTGAGACGGTACTTTGAGCTGACCTGTCTCATCTTGGCATGAATGTAGAAACATGAATAACCAAGCTGGGAGATCTTCTTGGCAAGGAGCTCCACTCTCTGAGAGGAGTTGCAGAAGATTATGGACTGGTTGATCTGGAGCTGGGGGCAGGAAATAAAGGAAAGGAAATAAATATTATTGTCAGTTATTGTAAACAGTGTTCAAAATTTTGCACAAGGAGGCATTTAAAGTTAAAAGTAAAGCAGATGACAGCTGGGCATGAGCAGTCCTTAGTTGCAAGTTCCACAGACCATGACATGCATAGATATGGTCCATGTGCACGTGCTGCAGTTTACGGAACTGTTTTGAGTCATGATTGTTAGCTGACTAAATATTTGGTAACCAAATCTACGGATAGCATCTACAGTACTGAAACTGATTCATACAGAGTTAAATTATTGAGAAGACTTTCAGTTTCTGTCCTTTGCTATATCAAAGTGTATGTAAATATACTTTAAAGCATCTGCTGCCAACAACCCATGTGTAGTAGTATGGGATGGTTTTTTGTGCATAATTGCACATGTGTTTCAGATTCTTATGTGCACATCTAATACTGAGAAAAAATGTAAAATATTTAGAAATTTTGCAATTTCAGAAATATCTTTACAATTAAGTAAATATAAAATGTGCTTTTATTACAATTAAAAATCCAGGAAACAGTGGTGGTGCCCATTTGCTAAATGCACAAGAAATTTGAGCTCCCAGGATAAATTCTTTTATTTACATATATATTGTACCCAAATCATAAAGTATCAGATCAAGAGATTAGAGCCACCTTCTCAATAAAAATGAACATTTATAAGATCCAACACTATATAAAATGTATAAACATTCATAAATCAAAATAGCTCTACAAGCCATTTACGAGTTATATAAAGTAGCCATTTCTATTAAAAGGCCTGCAGTCAATGTCCCTTCTGTCATTAACTGTTCATCACACAGAACTTGCCTCATTAAAAACAGAATTATGTGCAGTACGTCAACACTTACCCTGGAGAACAAGGTGTTAAGGCAGTGGACTTTTTGCCTTTCAGTTACATAAGCATAATACTGAGTCACACCCTTCAGTGTAAGCTCCTCCATTAGGTTGATTTCATAGGGTTTCTGTAAGTGAGCATTCTAAAACACAGGTACAACCGTTGTTATATTCTGTTCATTCAACGCATTAATTATGTAGATTTGTTTATTGGGTAAAGGAAAATGATGAGTCAATAGAACTTTACAATTACAAATACATACCATAAACTTCTGCACACTCAGAGGGAAGGTTGCAGAATAGAGTAGAATCTGCCTCTGTTTGGGCAGGAAGCCTAGTATCTCCTCCATCATGACCACAAAGTCCTGAGACAGGAGTTTGTCAGCCTGTAAAGGAGAGGGACATGAAGCAAAGGCATCCTGAGAGCTGTCCCTAATTTAAGTCACATTGGTTTATTTAAATCAAAAATAAAACAAGAAAGACCTCAAACAGAACTCACTTCATCCAGAACAATCATCTGCACTTGATTTACTTTGGCCACTCCTTTCTTGATGAGATCTAAAATCCTCCCAGGAGTAGCAATGACCACATGTACTGTAAAATAAATATTATTGAAAACAAATAGTTATACATCAGGAAGCACCGGACACATGTTTCTACTAAACAGAACTGATGGTTTTTAATGAAAGCAAGAACCCAGATATGTCTGGGTATCCTAGAAAACAGGATGATTTAGATCTGGCAAGTTAAAGTGCAAATGTCATGAATGAGACAAGATTACACTTTTTAATATGGAGACTGACAAAAGCAAAAAGGTATCTCAGCATCAGGCGAATTGTAAAGTTTACCCGTTTCATCAAGTCTCATGATGTCATCACGTAGGTTGGTTCCGCCTGTGGTTGCCATTACCTTCACACCACCCATATGTTTGCTGACCTGGATACATATTTGGCTTACTTGCAGGGCCAGTTCTCTGGTGGGCACTATGACCAGAGCTGGGGAACAGAAAACAGAAACAAATGTATAAAACCCAAGCAAGTGTAGCCTAAACATGGACACATGAACAAAAATTTCCCAAACCTTTAACATCAACAAAGTTACAATAATTACAAGCAGAAAAGACGTCAAAGCTTCACACAATACAACAAAGACACCTTGATCGATGTTCTGGTTTTAATTAATTACATATGGTGTAAAGACAACATTCACACAGAGCTCTTCTGTTAACATGTTTGTACAATACAACAACTAACAGCTTGATGTTTTTATGTTGAAGCATCACAAAAACAAATACATTATCTGTGGTAGGTATATTTATTTTATTTTTCAGTTTTACCAATCCTATTTCTCATCCCCATAGTTTAGATTAATAACAGATTAGCTGAGAGTCAAGTGCTTTCTGACATTAACTGAACAGAAAATGTGGCAGGAAAGAGCCCTCACCTTGTATGCAGTCCTTCTTCAGGTCAATTCGTTCAAGTAAGGGAATGAGGTAGGCTCCACTCTTTCCCGTGCCATTCTTGGCTCTGGCTAAAATATCCCTTCCTGACAGTGCAATGGGAATGCTTTCCTCCTGTCCAAAGAAAACAGTATTATTAGATTAATACAAAATGCTGTTTGCCGTCTGAAGAGACTTTACAGCATTTTGGGGGAGAAAAGTGTAATAAGTGTTCATTGAGAATAGGACTCTATACTATAGAGTTACCCACCTTCATTTAACATTTGATAAACTAAACACAAAAACAGGTATCATAAGTGATCTAATTTGATATTGGGATTTCAACCTTAAACTAAACAATTAAAGTAAAACACTATCACATTAAACCTTAAGTCCTATGTCTGACTGTACCTGAATTGGTGATGGCTTTTCCCAGCCCATCTCAAAGATTCCCATGAGCAGCTCCCTCTTCAAACAGTAATCTTCAAACTCATTGCCTTTTGTTGCAGTCACATCCTGTAATAGTTATAAAGATTATGGAAAATTAACATTTACAAGGTGTGCACTGATGACAAGCTTGTAATCAGGTGATTTATGATCCACTTATAATAAATGGGGAGAAAGTTATTAAATAAAAAACCTGTACAATTTCAAATATTTCTATTTTCTATTGACAAAATAGCAGTTTCAGTTAAAAGAATCCGTGAGCAGCTCCATGAAAACTAGAATTGCACAGTGGAGTAGCAAGTTCATCTATAATGTTAAGACTAAATGTATTTAATTATGATTTTTATTACCACAAATGGGTAGACCAGTTAAAAGAGACAGGATTGGCAAAAAGGCATAAAGGACCAAGTAAAATGCAGATTGCCAGTTATTACATCTGAAGTGAATAACTGTGAGCCTACACCTATTGTATACTAACCGAAGTTTTCATCCTCATGTCCTTTGGGGGCAATTTCAAATTTTTCTTCCAGTCATCTCCAGGCCTGTGCAGAGTAAAGACATGTTAACACATTTGCACCAATATGCATAAACATCACGACAAAATTCCTTAGATTTCTACTATAAAATAACACTTACTTGATTACAGCGTTGGTTGTGGGGGCTGGCTGGGAATTACCATTATTGATTGTGCCTTTCATCTGGTTTAGTTGCTGTTGTGGGCCTCCTCCACCCCCACCTGGTGCTCCAGCAGGCTTCACTGAGCCTCTGAGCTGTCCATTCTGGTTAGACAAGCCCAAAATCACTGGGTTCTCTGTCCTGGCAGTACTCATGTTTACTCTGTTTCAATTAACTCAAAACCTCTTTGCAGTAGCAGAAGAAAGTAAGTCCACTCTTCTGGGGACCTCTCCAAACTTAAGACTGACCTAAATTGAGTGTCCAAATCTTTTGTCTCAGTCTGTTCCTCAACAATGTTGTTTCTGACACATCCAGTGTCAAAATGCAAATTCCTCTTTTCAATGTTTGAGATTTACACGTAAATAATCCTTTAGCAAGGTAGGGCTTATCATAGATGTAATCTGACAGTGATATCTGGAACCATACACCAGGAGCTCTTAGCTAGCTTTCAAGTACTGGCTGACTGTTCAGCTAGCCATCTTGTTTAGCTTAACTGAGCCGCCGCGTCCTTTCTCAGATTTTCCCCAACCCTGAAAAACAAGAAATACAGTGTTAGAAAGGGACCTATTTGACGGACAATAACAACTTTAAAGAGCCGTATGATAATGTTGTATAGAGAGTTTTCGAGGCAACAGACAGTCCATCAATAGCTGTTAACAGCAGATGTCTGGCCTACGTCAAAAGTTAGCCGACACAGTGGTGACTGTTAATGTTATTTAGTTAACCCTTGCTATCAACGTGGAAATGGCTACAGTGGAAGAGATCTCAATCACCTGCGTCATTAGCTGGACCGATACAGGTTTTCTGACTGTGCTGTTTAGTAGACAAATATCTAAACACCGGGAACAATTTGGTTTATTTAATGTCTCTAAAAGGAATCTAGCGATAAGCTAACAATCTTCTAGCCACGGACATCTGGCTAACTAGCACACGAAGCTTTAGCATCATGCTATAGTGCCGTTTCGGTAAACAAGATTAACCTGCGAAGGGATTCAAAATATTTAAATTGATATGTCATGAGGTTGACGCCAACTATACTTGACACATTTCCTAAGTTAGCTTACAAACAAGACTTGATATATATCGACCATCAGCTAATATCAGCGCTCCCGGTCGAATTGTCGTGCTACGTCTGCTAGTTAGCAAGCTAACAAAGTGCTAACGCTGGTGAAATACCATTAACAGTTACAGCTAGCTTAACTGTAAAAGTCACCACGAAATTATTGGATATTTCGTAAAGTACGACCCACGCATGAAACTATTATCATAGTTGCACACTCCTTTACCTTGGATGACTGAAACGACCAGTTCCCTAAGCCGTATTTCAAAGATGTAGCGTTTGTCAATTTTTAGCTGACTACGAACGAGTCTTGTCAACCAACCGTTCAAGATGGCTTCCACCCGTATTTGAACCCGCCCCCGTCGAGCTAATCAGCTGATTTCATTTCAAATCAAGGATTTACCCCCGGAGTGTTTTATGAAAATAAAACCTAGAAACACTACAATCACCAAGGTTTTCAATTTAAGAAGAATCCCAAAATATTATTAGTATAGAACAACACTGATCCATATTCACAATATGTCGCCTGTCGTGTTGTTTTGTCCAGTTGGACACAGGTCTGACTGTATTATGAGGCACATTATGAACTGAAAGAGCCACAGCTCCTGTCACTTAAAAATAAATGACTTTATTACATGAAATGCAGTTTAATTCAGTTAAATCTTCACACTGAATCATTTGTCTTGGCAGGGACTATTCACAATATTTACCTATGGAGTATTTCTCCAAAGTGATGGATGTGAGCTACAGATGGCTAAAACTGTAGGGGACATGTGAAGATTCAGCTTAATAATTTAGGATAATTAGCCTATTTGCATACAGAGGCGAGAAAAAGTATGTGAACCGTTTGGAATTTCTAAATTTGTCTGCATTAATTTGTCATAAAATGTGATGATCTGATCTTCATCCTCAGTCAAGGTTATTAACAAATATAATGTGCCTAAAATAATAACAAACAAATTCTGATCTTTCATATTTTCATTAAGAACAACCATAAAAAACTCATAGTGCTTTTGGAAAAAGTATATGAACCCTTAAAACAATGATACCTTCAAATCTTTGGCTGTCTCTCAGGGTTGCTCTTTACCTCATTAATGAGTTCTTGGGGTCATGGTTGACTGGCCGCCCCCACTTCCAGGTAGAGTATCTACAGTCCCAAAGTGTCTTAATTTCTAGATTGTTTGCCAACTGTAGACTGGTGAGTTTCTAAAGTCTTTGACATCCATTTGTAACCCTTTGCAATTCTATGTAAATCAACAATTCTTTATCAAAGATCCTCAAAAACCTTTTGGCGAGGTATGGCTCACACTAGCGTATTCTTCTTGTGCACAGAGATTTTGTCAGTCAAAGTAGCTCTAGTTCACCCTCAAAATAATTTTCTTTCAGTCATGCTAATGCCTGAATCCAACTAGCTTTTTGGAGGTTGTTATTCCACTAGCACTAAGAGGATTTTATTCTTGTTCTAAATAAAAACATGAAAGATCTGAATTTTTTTATTAAAGCAGAAAATTATGAAATTCCAAAAGGTTCACATACTTTTTTTTCCTGTTCTTGAAGCAGTATTTGGATCAAGTAGCTCCTGAAAGTGAATGCGTCAGATTAACTGGTAATGGTTTAGACATAGCATGTATTTATTGATAGTGGGTCGGATTCTGATCTAATACTAATGTGATGAGCCATCAGCTCATTAAGAATAATGAACTGGTGATTTACAGTAAGAACCGTGCCCCCACAGCTCCAATGTGCACGCTGGTGCACACGAAGATTTTCCACCCTATCGCCTGACACATGAGGATGTTTACAACGGGTTTAGTCCAAGTAAATGATTGAACGTGCGATCACTTTATGTTTCGTTAAGTTGTAACTAGAAAAAATCAATCAGTGTGTTTCTGAGGATGAATGATCTTTGTGGAGCTGAAGGAACAGATTAAGACAACTCATCAAATTACTGATCTGCAGCAGCCGATTTAATAACCCACGTTATTAAGTGCATGTAAACAACCTGTAACCAGGTTCATTACAGTAAGTGCATGTAAACAACCTGTAACCAGGTTCATTACAGTAACTGCATGTAGACGCAGCAACTGCACTTGGCTGCAGATTCACCCCCTCCATCACAGAACCACCCATCACGCCCTGCATGCTGTTGACTGGCTTTGACTTTCACATCTTGACGACTGTATTTGAGATACAATAAAAAGAATAGTGAAAAAAATGTGTTTGACACAGAAAGGCTCACCCACACAGCGACATCAAACAATCAGCGCGTCTTTTGGTTTCATACCTGCTTTTATCAGGGGATTTCAGATTATTTTCTCGTTCTTGTGCGTTCATTAGAAAACGAAACAAACAAACACCAGTTTTTCCTGCTGTTAAACAAAAATGGTGTTTAAGAATGATTTGTACAGTGAAATCAAATCTAGTTATATATTTTAAAAAAGATTTAAAAGTTTATTCTCCTGTAATTTCATATAGTGGCGAAATTAAAAGGTTTGACCGGGTTATAGAACTATTTGTATTGAAGTTTGTTTTTTTAAATTATTGTTGTTATTGTGGTTTTAACAAACTTAAGTACACTCTTCTCAGCTGCTCCGTTTCATGCCATAACAAGGCTCAGAAGACCTTCACAAAAATGAAAATAACATAAACAAACAAAAAAAAAAAACAACAACTACAGTCTGACCATGGAGTGGGGGGTAAAAGCTCCCTTACTCAGAGTCACCTCAGTGACTGTGTTAAGAAAAAAATCTTGATCCTGATCAGATTTCACAAATAAATAGGGCTGATTAGTTACTAATATGCATCCTGTTAAATTAGACTTTCTGTTCATATGCCCACTGCAACGCGACCAAGTATCTCCAAAATATTAAAGTTCATTGTTTTATAATTTAGACCAAGTTGTACGTCAGCTGTATTTGTGCAATAGAACGGAACTGTAACAGATCTAATGCCAGTGACAAAGCTGGTTAATGCTGGATGATGTCTGTGATAAGCTCATAACATCATATTGTTGATGATGAAGTCGGGTTAGAACTGTACTCAAAATTAATAAAACCCACATATCTCTTGTTTGTCAGTTGCTAGAATATATTTTCAAGTGCAGTCACGTGCACAGCTGGTCGTTCATGCTTGACTGGTATAGAGCTTAGTCTGTCCTAACACGTTTCTACCAGGGACACCCCGAACAAAAAAAAATCAAGCAAGCAAATATAGAAAAAGCAGCATTAGCAGGAAGTACAATCACACTTCATTAAGGCTGTGTGAGATTAACTTAGAAGTGACTGAGATTTACCCACATGGAAACCACTTATGAGGTAGGTGAATCATACTGCATCATAAATCGCTGTAGATGTTCTGTTGACTATTGTCTCTTATAGGATTTTATACATATCATGTGTTCCAAAGTTAATTCGAGACATAGGCAGTGTAGCATCATTCTAATATTTTCTCTCACCTGCAGCAGATGGTAGTTTAAAAAGCAAGCAAATGTATTACCTACATTAACTGTAGCTGCTTACTAGCATTACAATTTGGCTACTTTTAAAGTGTTATTAAATTAAGAAATATAACTCAGCGCTACGAAGAGCTGGAATTACTGACCCGTACAAAATCTACCTAAACAGATGTATATATATGGCTTTCCTGTCAACTCATCGGGGAAGTTCTGTAAGCAAAGACCAAATTTACTGTAATACGTCTCTTGTTAGTCATTTGTAGCTTTAACTGTTAGTACAATAATAACAAGAAAACACAACTGCATTTAAATTATTTACATTTTCAAATCACAATAATTTAGTATAAAATATCATCAGCCTGATTATTAGCGCTGCTTGTAATATGAATCACATATCTAGACTTAAAGGAAATCATATTTAAAAAAAATAATTATAAACTTTATGCTCAATAACACTGACAGCGGCAGTATCAATTAAATTCTAGATTTAACTTTTTCCCTCATCTGTTTATTAAATAATTTTCTAATAGTAACTATTTATATTTATTAGCCATGTGTGTACATAGAATTTCAGGTTTTAATAGCTGTAATTTCTTCACCACATAAAATATTAATTAAATTTTTGACTCAGAAGAAAAGTAATTACGTTTACTTCATTATTGTACAGTCAAAGTTGGAAGTTTTGCCCTATTTTCCCCAAAACGTCTTTTAGTTTCTGTGAGGGGGAAGTGAAAAAATTTTTTTTCAGCATTTCCTGTCTAGCAAATTGACTGAGAAACTGCAGACAACAGAGAACAGAATCCAGACAATTATTTTAAAACTAACCACATGTATGTAATGATCAAAAATGTATAGAGGAATTCATCTAAAACCAATACCATATAATTCTGTGTATTTTTCCGCAGCACACAAAGTGATTCTGAAACTGTGACGAGGTCATTAAAACCAACATCCCACCCCTCCTTCTTTATATTTTACAGCTCAATCCTGAAGATCTGGGAAACTACACAGGAGATGATTATAATGAAACGTATGTCCTGGGGGATGACAGAGCGTACTGTGGTACAGAGACGATGGACATGAAGAAATTTAAGGCCACCTTCCAGCCTGTGCTGTACAGCCTCATCTTTCTGCTGGGAGTGGCCGGGAATGGCCTGATGGTAACAGTCCTCCTGCGACGGCGGCGAGGCCTGCGCATTACTGAGATTTACCTACTTCACCTTGCCATTGCAGACCTCATGCTCCTTTTCACATTTCCTTTTGATGTCGCTGAAACCCTCGCTGGTTGGCTGTTCGGACGTTTTCTCTGCAAACTGATGGGCCTGGTGAAAAATCTTAACATCTTCTGTGGGAGCATCCTTCTAGCTTTCATTGGCTTTGATCGGTATTTGGCCATTGTTCATGCTATTCCTAGCATGCAAAGTCGACGTCCAAAAACAGTGCACCTCACATGCATTTTACTGTGGCTGGTCTGTTTGGGTTTGTCAATCCCCAGTTTTGTGTTCCTTTCTGTTGATGAATCAAACACATCTAAACCCACTTGTTTCTATGTTAATTATGAAATTCATTCCAACAACTGGGTTCTGACCATCAGGGTCTTAGAGCATTTGTGCTTTTTCCTATCTCTGGCTGTCATGAGCTACTGCTACACAGCAGTGGTAGTTACTCTGCGCAGCAGTCAGAAAAGCACAGCAAAGAAAGGAGCCATTAGACTGGCTTTACTAGTCACTCTCATCTTTTGCTTCTGTTGGCTACCATACAATATATCATTACTGATTACAACTTTGGAAGAAGTGCAGTTTATGCCGTATAGCAACTGTCAACTTTATGCCGCGCTGATAGTAGCAGTTGATTTGACAAAGAGCCTGGGTTTCTCACACTGTTGCTTGAATCCTTTCTTGTATGCATTTGTTGGGGTGCGGTTTCGCAATGAGTTGATACAGTTACTTTGTAAATTGGGATGCAGCCGTGTTTGTCTGCCTTTCATCAAAACTCAGGGACACAGTCGACCATCCATTTCTGACGCAGTAACAACCACGACTAGCTAAAGCTGTGTGTAATGAACTCGTGTACATTGTTTGCTGTAACTAAAATGCTCCTATTCTGTTCTGTTCACGTATTTCAACTGTAATGAAAAAAAAAAGCTATTTTAATTGCATTTTAAAAAATGTTTTATTTTACCCAGTCAAGAAAAAAATGTTGCTGTTGGCCAAAATCTGTTTCTGCTTGTATTTTACCTACTGCTCATTGAATTTAATAAAGATTTCATATTATATGCAACTGAGTTTCATTGTCAGTGTTATCAAAGAACAGTAATTGACAACATAACCAAAACTAAAACCACCTCAGAGATCAGTATTATTCAATTTTTAGACTTCTATTAAAACAGTTATACAGAACAACTGCAAACAATCACAAATGGCATCTTATGTACAGCAGGTTTTATATATATATATATATATATATATATATATATATATATATATATATATATATATATATATATATATATATATATATATATATGTGTGTGTGTGTGTATGTATGTATGTGTTTGGTAGTTGGAGAAAATAAATCAATGATATTAAAAAAATCAAATCTGAGGCACTCCTTTCCTGACCTCCACTGTTCCCACAACAAATACACACATCTTTGAAATATACATATTTTACAGTATTTTAGAAAATGGCTTCAGATTTCTTATTGAACCATGTTACACTGGTTTTAAATATTCAATTTTTAATCAGTTATAATCCAAAATTTTGAAGATTATCACTGATATATAGTTTTGACAAGTCCTCGATTTAAACAATTGCAAGAATTACATGAAAAAATGGACACAATGGAAAAGAAACCGAGCCCAGCTTGTTTTTTTGTGATTTTTTTTTTTTTTTTTTTTAAACAGTTTATGTGCGCTGGATCAGAATGGCATATTGGCCATACCTCCGGGGCCATAGCCAATGGGACTGTCCAGAGACATTCCCCGCTGTCTGAGAGACTGGGGGCCCATCATACCAGACTGTGGATGGGGAGGGCCCATCAGGGGACCCTGAGGGGACATAAGAGGACCCTGGGGGCCAAAGGGATCCCCTGAAATTGGTATGCCTCGCTGCTTAGCCTGCAACATCATAATGTTTTGCTGTGCCATCAGATTGTGTTGGTGCTGCTGCGGGGACATCATTCCAGGGTATGGATTGGAAGGATGATGGAGAAGGTTGTTGGCCATCATAGCTTGCTGTTGTTGGAATTGTTGCTGGGGCACCATGCCTGTCCTTCCCATCATATGTCCAGGGGGGCACATGGGGCCCATGCCCCCACCAGAAACCATACCCCTAGAGACCCCCTGAGCAATACCCATGCTAGGGCGTATTGCACCATGTGAGGGGTGAGGTGGAAGCTGCTGTTCAGGCATCATATTCTGTAAGTTTGCTAAGTGGGGATTAGACGAAGGCCCGCTGCTATGTGGGGGACCAGAAGAAAGCTGCTTGAGGAGCTGTGGTGGATTAGATTGCTGGGATGGTGGCCCCTGATGTGGATTCTGATGTGGCTCACTCTTGGGAAAGTACTGAAGAGTGCTGCTGGGCTTATCAGAAGGAATGATGCGGGAGAGATCAAACTCAGGGATCCCTGTATGAGTGGGCCGTATAACTTCACTTAAATCTGGGCCTTCACCCATGGGCATAGCGGCGAATGAGTCTGACGGGTGAGAAGGGCGTTGGTGAGGATGTCCTTTGCTTAGCAAAAACTGCTGGGGTGGCAAAATATCCTCATTAGACTGAGGGAAATTCTGTGACATTCCTCCAATCGGTGAGTGCATGGGCCCATGTGATGGTGGTTGCATTCGAGAGAAACCTGCCATCTGGTTCTGAGATATGGGTGAAACATTGCAGGGACCCATTCCATCAGGTGTGCCTCCTCCCATGATGCCAGAATTCATGGCAGACATGCCCATTTGGTTTGGGGAAGAAAGCACAGGTCCTGAGGCATCATGTGACAAGTGCTGCTGACCTTGGTTTACGATGCCCATGGGGCTCTGCGGATCACTGTGGGGTCCAATGGAGCCCTGGGAGACAGGCATCTGGGAAGCCTGGGGATTCCCCATGTTTCCTGGTAATAAAACGATGCCAGCATGTGAAAATCAAACAATTACAAGACTCACAGAACAGGCTTCATCTTTTCCCAACTATAGACTTATGAAATATTAATCCAAGGTCCATTCATATTCTCAGACAGCACTACTACTATTTGAGTGTAATAGACAGAGCATTTTTTCTTTCATTGTTACATGTTGTTAACATGGCCAGGGTTTTTACTTTCTCTTACTACAAAAATTACTTGCTCTTATTTCCTTACCTCCAATGCTGACACCTGACAGAAGAGGTCGATCAGGCAGCATCTCATCATCTGAAGTGGCGATTGTTTTGATTGCATCATGGTAGAGAGGAGTAGAACTGGGCATGGCATACTTAGACATCTGTGACATGATAAGAGATAGCGGATTCTGAGATGGAGGGGCATCAGGGGAGGAAGTAAATGGCATAGCAGGATTCATAGAGCCTGGCTGGCTAATCGGCGTAGAGTTGGAACTCCTGGGAGGAAGCGATTGGCCTGCAAAGAACATAACAAATAATGAATGCCACAACATTACAAGCAACAGCATGGAATGATTACCAGATAAATATTTAATTATTGGGAATTCTCAGTGCACCTGTCTCAGTTGAACTACTTCCTCCATTGCCTACTATTTTCCCACTGGTTGGACAACCTGGACTTGGAAGAGCTGTTTTAGGAGATGACCACCCTGGAGAACCCACAGCCATGGCTGGGGACTTGAGCCGTCCAGGAGAGGCAGATGGAGAGTGCAGCCCAAGGTTGGAAGACACCATTACCTGGGGAGACTTCATGGAAGAAGAAGAAGGAGTCCCAGCACCTGATGCAGGGGGAAGAGGAGGGTGATGCCCTGCTGAGGATATCTGTGAAGGTGACTTCAGTCCTGGACCAGAGGGGGAAGGGAGAAGTGGAGATGGCTCTTGGTTAAGGGATGGTGACTTGAGTTGATGAGAATGAGGCACTGAAGGAGAAGTGAGGGGGTTTACATTGATCGATAGGTCAGAGGGGTGCCTAGGACCAAGGTCTGCCCCCCTGAGGCCTCCACTCATCGGTATGTGACTAAGCCGTGATGTACCCCCCATTTGATTAGGACCTTGCTGGTCAGGCCCAAACATATCAGGGCCAGGTTGTTGAAGATAGGGCCCTTCTACCTGTCCTCCAGAGAAGGGACCTTGATTAGGAAACTGGAAAGGGCCATCAGCTCCTGGGATCATTCCTTTATTTCCTCCTCTTGCATTTTGTAGACCCCTGATTCGTGAAATCTCTCCAGGGCTAAACATCTCACCTAAAGGCCCCGCTCCTGCAGGACCTCCTCTGAGCTTCTGGGCAAGCATCATCTGCTGTTGCTGCTGAATATTCATTTGTGGATTCATGTTCATTGTGAGGTTACTCCCCAGAGGAGAATCAATCAATTCTCTCATCTGAGTACCCCCTCCAGGAGAGCCCATAACCTCCCGTGAGACTGGAAAATCCACTGGGTCACCTCGAGCAGAGGGTGGACCACGGCCAATTCCCATATTGGGAAAGTCTGGACCAACAGGATTATCCATCATTCTTGATCCCAGGTTTGCCTGTTGCTGCTGTTTGGCTAATCTGTCAAGTTCAAACCTGTTAAGTCCCTGCATTGGCCGTTTCTCCATGATGCGAAACATTTCCTCACGTGTTAACAAATGCTCCGAGTCACCCTGCAAGTGCTGAGGAGGTCCACCAGGGTAGCAGCCATGAAAGGGACCTCCGCCACCTATGCTATTGGGCATATCATCTAGCCAGATCATGCCTGGTCTGGTGGGCCTTTGAGGTCCTAGACCTTCAATAGACAAAACTCCCGCTGGACTACCAGGAAACCCCCCTGCGCCAAGTGGCCCTCTCTGCATCTGTCCCAGGAACCTTGGGCCTCTGGGTCCCTCTTGGTGCATGTCTAGCATTCGTGCATTTCCACCCATTCCCCCTCCCATCATGTTTCCAGGACCCCACTGCTGGTCTCCAGGCTTGCTGTGATAGGGAGGAGGCGGTCCTCTCATCATCATTGGTCCATGCATGCTCATGTCATTTATCAATCTAAAGTGCTGAGGATGTGTGAGGGGCTGCATTTCCTGTTGTCGTCTCTTCTCTTGGTAGTATTCTTCTTGAAGTTTCCTCCATGCCATTTGTTCTGGGGTCAGCCCTTCTGGTCCAAGTAAAGGACCCATGTCTACCCCTGGTGAAAGTTGGTGGTGGGGGTGTTGTGGTAAGTTATGGTGAGAGTCAATTTGAGAGCCATCAAGGGCAGGTCCACCAAGGGACTGTGTTTGAGACATGATGGACTGGAGCGGTTCTTCATATTTCTTTAACCCTCCCATCTGAGCCAATGCTGATGATAGCATGTTACCACTACCGCAGTTTCCAGGGTTATTAGTAACATTGTCTTCAAGAATATCACTTCTATCAGTATTGTTGTTATTGTTTAGGTTGGAGGTGTTATTAATAGTATTACTGCTGGAGATGTCTGTGTCTCCAGATCCTCCGCTTGCCCCACTGCGCAGAAGCAGCCTCTCTAGGTCTCTCAGCGTCTGCAAAGAACGCTCTCTGCGTTCCAGCTGCTCTCTGGAAAGACCGTCAGTGCTGCCTTGGCCAGTTCTATGGCCTGTATCATTTTGTAGGTGTGCAGATAGCATGGAGGGACTTGCAGAGGGAGAAACTGTAGCAAGAGGAAGAGGCATACCCCCAGCACACTCCACATCCCCCGTGCCCGTTACAGCAGGTGTTGCTGTGCTCCCTCCCTCTGACCTATGGACGGCACCGCTATTATTGCTGGAGGCTCCCCCTGGTCTGGTCTGAGAGGATTCATTATCAGAGTGCCCTGCTGATGATGGTGTCCCTGCAGGGTGCAATAGGCCTCCAACTCCTGCAGAAGCTGGCCGTGGAGTTCCACATTGGGATTTAGGGGTACCTGTTAGTGGAGAGGTCCTGGAGTTCACCTTCTCAGATAAGTTAGGAAGCTTCCCTGATGGATGGCCCTGCAGCAGAGAAAGGAGGAAAAGAAATAGGCTAAGGTTATTAAAATGGTAATACTACTAATACTTACAATACCTAAAATTAGACTAGTAGTAGTAGTGGTTTAAGTTGAAATACGTGTTATCATCTATTATCTTACTAGGTGTATTACTTTTGTATTACTTTGACTAAACAACACAGCACTTCCCTTTCACACTGCATGAATGTATATGTAGTAGTCACAAAAACTACTAATGGAAACAGGAACAAAGAGGTATGTGAGACCAAAATAGCTAAACAAAAGAACCTTCCCACATACTTTGCACCTGTTGTCTTCACTGTGCAAAACACTTTTACTCCTACATGGTTTAACAGATTTAAAGCAAACTTGACACTTTAATTTTCCACTGCACTGTGGATAACCGACCTGCTCCAACTTTGTGCGTGGAACATTTTGCTGGTGGAACAGAAGAATGGAATCAGTCTGTCCTTTCATGACTGCCTCTGCAGCACTGTCAAACAAAGATCAATAATGCAAATTATATGACTATTGCAGTCTCATAATTCAGTGTTGAAGTGAACAATCTGATTTTAATGTAGAAAAACAATTATTATAATATATTATAACATATTAATTATGAAAACATAATAAATCTCTTTGTAATGTGAATGATCAACTGCATGTCAGATCTACAAACAGTTCTCACCTGTTGGCTAGCCTGGTTGTGAAAACATACACCACTTGCTGTGAAGGCTGAGATGGCTCTGCTTTTAACCCTGACCCCACTCCACATCCTACTGCAGGGCCGCCAGGTTCAGATAAGGGACCTGCAGCCAGGCGATCAGAGAGCCCCTGGATAGGACCTGCCAACCCACGTTCCCCTGAGGAGAAAGAAGCAGCAGTCTGGTTCAATTTGTGATACCTGGTTACCTATTATTACTCTTTTTGCTGCATCCAAACACTAGATGGAGCTAAAACACACATAAAGCCGAATCAGTGGAAAAGGAGATAACTTTTCAGAAAACAGCATTGGATAATGTTTAGCTTTACCCTGTTGTTTCCAGAGAAAATAAAATTAGGACATGGCAAGCGATTTTGACATGTTCGTCCCTCTCAGATGTGGCCACAGTCTAACTGTTGTTAGTGAAGAAGGTGTTGCATTCAAACAACCGCAGATAGCAACTCATTTCTTCCTGTGTTAATATAGACAGACTCACGGTGGGTCGTAGTGTGCGGCTTGTCTTCGTCCTCCTCTGTGTCAGGACCAGAGCACCATTCATCTCCACTATATGGCTGTTTCTTCTCCAGAACACAACGTCGCTTACTGCGCATAACACCATCTAAAGAATAATGCACACACAGGGTTAAAATGCACCATTTAACTGTGGCCTTGACAAGTGGAATCCCTCACTTAAAATATGAACAGGATGACAAAAGTCACTTTAAGGCAATCATCAAATGGCCTTTGGAAAATGGTGGCAATTATCTGCAAGGCCAACTCGTGTTAGTAAAATGTACTAGACTGTAGACCGTGTTAACCAGAGCTACAATAAGTCTTTCAGTGTCAATTTTACACTGGAAAATATTGGAAGCCAGTAAGTTGGTTTTACAGATGTGTGCATTCTCATTATGGTGCTTAAAAAAAAGAAATAAGAAAAAGCACAAAATAAAATAGGCAACCCTATTATTATCATTATTATTATTATTATTATTATTATTATTATTATTATTATTATTATTAAAAAATTCTATTATTATGTAATTTTCTAATACATTACAAATTTAAAAACTAGTTTACACCCCTGATTTAAAGAAAAAAACAAGGTAAAAATTAAACACAGCAATCACCTCAGCAATTGCAGTTCAACCTGCCTATTGATTTTTTTTTTTTTCCTTTTTACAACTGTATGCCATGCATGCTAATCACATCTACAGACTTTGCTCTGCACCAGTGGGTGCAAACAGGTGCAAAAAATATTTTGCAGCTTTAACACTTTCACAAGGTAACCTGCAATACAAAAGCCAGAATCAGCCACTGACAGCAAATAACTTGTTTAAATTTCAAATGTGACAGTAAAGGAGGGAAGATCTACAAACAAAGCTGTGATTTGAAATTTAAAGATTCATTACTAAACATGCAACTAACTTTGTGGCAGAAAATGACCTTCCAGTAAACACATCAGATGAGCCTGGGTAACCACAGACTTCAAAGACTGAATGTACAATGAGGAAGAAAGTTTGCAGTGGCAATACACAGAAGAGGACAGCAGAGGGAGGCCTGCTACCTTGGAAGAGCTGAACTCTCATTTTCTATGAAGGTTTTTCTACCAACTTACAGGTTTGTCTCAACATAAATGGTTATTGAGCTAAGTCTACTACTCTGATCAGTCTATGTGTCACAGACTCGACAGATTTGGCGGCAGAATAACTTGAATGATAATTTGAATGCACTTCTGTTTTTTGATACACAGAAATTAGATCGCAGGAATGAGACAGACAGAGAGCAAGACAGGAGTGTGTGTACATGTGCGTGGGTGTATGTGTATGTAAAAGGGAGGAACGAGTTGTGGTGCTGGGGGGATGGAGCCAGAAGAGATTTCCCTTTAAAATGATCCACCCTATCTTTCATTCTCTTTCAGCCTGTGTCGCTCTTTGTGTTAGAACCACACCTCTCCCTCCGAGTGTGACAAGGCATGTGTATATGCGTGTGTGCGTGCGTGTGTGTGTGTTTAAAGAGGAAATTCAGGTCATGTACAGGAAGCCCAGATGAGTTTCACATAATTACATTAATGTCATCCGCAGTCAAACCCTCACGTGATCAAACAAATGCCTAAATAAGCAACAGAAAAACAAATGCAAATTATACACTTTGTACTGAACGGCATGCAACACAAATGTTTACCGAGACACTCACTCAAAGGGAACTTTCTGTCTTTCCACCCACTCCTGGACTCCTGCTTTAATAACAACCTCTCTAGGCTTACTAAGTTTTCACAACCTCATGACCCGTCTCTCCCTCTGAGCACTACAGAAAGCACAGATGCTTTTTCATCTGAGACACGTCACTACAGCGCGGGCATGACACAAACGATCAAAAGCCAGGGGGAAATTCTGGCGCTTCACTGAAAGGTCAGGGCATTTCAGCAAGAGAGAAAATAAGTTCTTTTGTCCTCTCAGTCCCTACATTCACTTCCTGCTGTGGAGGAGGTGAATGTACGTAATCTGGTATTACGGGTAAAGATTTGGCTGATAGAAGGCAAAGGAAGTGAACTTCTGCATACTTAGAACAGAAACACAGTCTGTGTGTCCCAGATGCTGACATGGTTTTTTCTGTAAGCACATGCCTTACCTCCTTTGGCATCTGTCTCCAGGGCTGGAGGAATGGCATTTCTTGATTCACCAGAATCAATGGAGACACTCCGCTCCCGCTTGGATTTGGTTTTCAGCATCCCTCCAACACTGCTCACTGATTGGTTTACAGCCTTCAGCCCAGGGTTGCCAGTTGACATCTGGTTGGTTTTGACTGCATGGCTGCCAGCAGAGACGCCCTTTGAACCCAGGTGGCCGGCAGCTCCCTGCTGTTGCTGAGCTTGCTGGTTTACGCTTGGTACTTGTGATCGACTGTCACTGGTGACCTGCTTGCCATGATTGGCCAGTTTATTGTCTTGGTGCATTTGACGGGCTGGTGTTTGAGATGGAGGTCTGGTACGGAGAATAGCTGTGCCTATTGGTCAGCAGAGTTCACATTGCTTACAGGCAATACTACAGGAAAAAAAGAAAAATCATTCAAATAAATAATGTAAAATAATCAGATAGTTTCGTTAAATCTATTTTTGTTTATTTTAGTTCAAATCATTCTTATGTTTAGCCTGAAGTCAGTAGATGATTATCAACACACTGTGGTTTCAGTGGTTCCTTTAAGACAAACCTTTCTGCCTGTTCACTCACCTCATCTCATCCAGATGTTCACCTGACACATTGTCATGCCACTCTCCAGGACACTTCACTGACCACACATGGAGCTGGGGGACAATAAAACCATAATATCAGTGCAGGCTGACATCAACCTTTACAGTCAATAGCATGTCAGTGTGTGTGTGTGTGTGTGTGTAGGTCTGAGGGTCAACGTCAACTTCACAAACAAAGAGAGAAGAAACCCGAGGATTGATGAGAGTAAAGCCAGTGTGTCACTGTGAGGTAACGGTCCCTTTAAGGGAAGGAGAGCAAGAACTGAACTCAAACTGTAGGAGGGACCTGCAGCCTCAAAAAGTAGCTCAGCAGTGTTTAGGTCCCTCCTCCTACCAAACACTTTGCAAACCACAAAAACTCCACCACACATTCCACAACACTGTCTGTAGCAATACCTGTCTCTCCCTCCTTCGCTCAGACGCTCATTCTTTCAGTTTCACACTTTGAGATTTTGCACAAACAGACAAACAGATCTTGCTTACAGAGTTGTTGTAGTTTAGGTTTATTTAGTCACCCCACCAAATCAAAAGAGTTGACTGATATTAGCCGCATTTGTTTTTAATCTATTTCAGTGTAACAGTGTGCAGAGATCATTGGGGCCTTCTTAGCTCTAAGCTATCTGCTGCTAGCTTCACTGGTAGAGGGAATAAATGGCTTTTACCCGAGCAGGACTCAAGATCAATATAAAAAAATGGCATACCCTTCTCAGCACATGATTCTTCATTTCCAGTTCAAGTCCATAGCTGCAACCACCTGCCTGTGTCCATAACCCCAAGCTTCTGATTTTGACCTTTGCAACTGTGCTGTGCTTCTCTGTGTGGTGAAAAATGTGCGTGCACTCTCCAAACTACACACATGCTTTCTTGCCGTCTAGCTCACACAAACTGAGCACACCGAGTATTAAACTGTTCTTCCGTATGTGCAGGTCTGAACAGGACCCTTCCACACCTGTTGCTGCTGAACAATAGTTGGTCAAAACAGTCATCACAGCCTGTTCAAAAACACCGAGCCCAGATATGTGTCTGACATAATGCAGATCTAATGTAAACATTTCCACTTGCTTCCATTTTTGGCCGATGACACAATCCCACCACTGCACAGTCAGGTCATCTGACAGAGCCATCTGTACTGCTCACTCACCTTGACAGGTAATGGTAAACACAATGTTGTAATTAGTCATTAACTAACACAAGCTCGACTCGACATAGAAAGGTGCCTTGTTTGCTGGCCGAGGCGTTCATCACTCATTAACTCAAACGAGGACAGTCAGACGTCACTCCTGTTGACAAAGTGTGACTCACTTGCTTTGTGCAACACAAAGAGGAGACATAATCATATGGTGAGACGCTGACCTTCGAGTGGGCAGTTAAGAAAAGATAGGTCTATCTGAAGTGAATACCAGTCTGGTAGATATTAAGGAGACTCTCAGTTGTTTCTGCTGAAGTTGATATGATTGACAAGTACCTGAAGAAGAGGTGTGAAGTCCAGTGTGGACTGTAAAAGTCACGTCAGAGATCTTACACTGACATTATCCTCACCCTTTGCCATGTGCATAGAGTCTGTATTTAAGCAATCAGCCACAAGAACATTACAGCGACCGGCAGACTTGAGTTTTTCCTTGAGAGTCTTGAATGGATTTCAGGTTCAGTGAAGTGGTATAAAAACTACTACTATATATTTTTACCCTTAATGAATATCATAACACGCACTAAATGTTATGCCTTGACCTTCTGGAGTAGTGGCTAAACAAAATGTTGGCGTGACGAGCACATTAATGTTTAACTGAGCTGTTATGTGGTCATAGGTCTCAGACAAAGCTGATTTTCCTGTTCAAACCAAGAAATTCAATTTATACAGTGCTAACCGCAAATATGATTTTATTTTAAACAACCATTTTCTTTCTTTTTTATTTGGAGAAAGACCCAGTTTGTGTAATAACATATGCAGAAAAGTGTTTCAGTGCATTGCAGACAGAAAAACAAAATTGAAATGATTAACTATATAGAGGTTTTAATAGACTTGTAACAAGGAAAGCCTGCAAAAATAATACTGCCAGAATAGAGATGAGTAGCTTAAGGAAATAAATTACATTATTTAAGAGCACGGATGATTAAATTAAGGCTTAATAATTCTAAAATCACTTGTTGAACCTTGATTTAACACGGCTGATCTTCATAACGCAAATGATACAATGGCTGAATGACTTCCACTGTAATTCAATGCTGTAAAATGAAACAACAGCCAAGTCACTGAACACTGTTTTACAGGCACCACACTGTATATTGAGCAAACAAAATCCAACTTGCATGCAGTGCCACCCGTTCTTGTTTCTGTTTAATGAAAAGGCGTTAACTAATCAGATGCACCTGGAGCACCAAGACTGAACCTAATTGGTGTCATCTGCATTCATACCATCCTGACCTCAACACACGAGCACAACAAGACATTTAACAGCTCAGCTTGAGAAATGATTGGTCTTAATTATGGTGACATTTGACTGATGAATTAAATCAAATCAAACTCGCTGCTGTGCAATTAATTTGCAATAAAATCAAGGTTGTACAATCAAAGTTAGCCTGCCTTAAGGGATATACTCTCCTTTTCCTCTCTCCCCTTTCCAGGTTCTGCAAAAAGACTTTTCTTCATTAATTTTCAGTTGAGCTTTTGTGTTCATGCACGTCTCCACTTTTGATTTCCTTATCAAACAATATCATATATTGAATTGTTTATAGAGTGAATGTTGTTTATTCAATAGAGTGAATATGTGTTGCTGTCATATTAAATTTGTAGTTTTAGGACAAGAATGCAACAAAAAGTACTAAAAGGCAAACTGACCAACATCAGACACTAAACAAACATTTCTACAGACTTTCTCACCAAGTTGAACTGTGATGGGCTTCATGTCTGACAAACCTGCAAAGGATAAGCAGGAAGAGATAATGGATGGAAAGATGAAACCTGATTAAGACCAACACTCCACGTCACTAACACACCACTTTAGTAAATAAAATAGAGTGGCCAAAACATTGAACAACCATTATTATAATGTGTGTGTATATCTACATAACTCTATCTCTATATAGCTATAGATATAGATACAGATCCTACTATGGTTAACAAGAGCATGCTGACAGAGTTTGGATATGTATGAACTCTAGGTTATATTGGTATTTAAAGCACTCTTATGACTAATCACACCCTGGGATGAACCATACTGACTAGCAGCTGACCAATTACTGAGAAAACACATGAAAAGAAACCATGTTAAACATTTCTCATCTGCCAAATGACTAAATGTACATTTCTAACAGTTAAAAACTGGATAAATAATTACACCTAATGTAGGACAACTCTTCCATATTCTCAAATATGCTTACACTGCTCAGTAAATAACAACAGTTTAACTTGCGAGCTCACAGAACGTAATTCATATTGAAGGTGTACCTTAATGGATACAGAGCTGCCAGGTACTTCATAGGTTAATTGTGAGAAAAGAGCCCTGTGCAGACTTAGCTGTCACCAAATATTTCTGAACAGACCGACACAGGTTTCTATCTGAAAGTCTGCTGTTTTATAAAAGTTGGTAAAATTTTTTATTTAAACTGTATTTGTCAGAGTGTAGGGTAACAACAGAACAGTACAGAACCGTGTCCACGGTCCTTCAGGGATTAATTAAAACCATAACCATGTAGAAGATAGACACATCAAGTCTGTTTCATCTCAGTGAGAGAACTATGAATATCTGAACCTGGTGATTTGCACATGCAGTAACTCTAGTTCTCTCATAGCATTCACTTCCTATTACTACTACAGAGTACACCTTCCTGCAAACCCCTCAGAAGGGGCTGCACTTAAAATTGCACAAGCCAGTGTTGGTGCAGTAATATACACCTTGTATAAAATCACAAATGGAGTGTACATGCAGGCCATACCAATATCTTCCATCAACCAGTGGGACAGGCATTGCTTTGATATGGCATTTCCTGTATGTGGCTTAGCCCATTTTACAAACAACTGATCTGACTTCTTCACCCCCTCAGTCCTGTTCATGAAGGTGCACAGTTATTGGCTCTTAATACAGCAAACTGTTCTGCGTGCGGTATATAATAGAATATGAAAGTAAGCATCCTGCAGGTCAGTGGAGATGAACCAGTCGCCTGAATGCACAGAACCTCACCAGGGCAGCATGTCAACATCATGAACCTGTACTCACTGACATGTTTGTTCAGAACATGCAGTTTGAGTATTGAGTGTCTAATACAACAGCTATGCAATAAATCCTGCTTTCATAATGTTCCTAATGTATCTAATGTTAAGATTTATGTCCTTTATGGTCTGCAATATATAGTGCTGTTGATTTATAATGCACAATAATGATATGTTTCGAATATTAAATCTACCCCCATCAATGGGGCAGACAAAACAATATAAACACATCTCAGGACTGAACCTCCAGCTAAAGGTGCCTACAGACTTTAGGATTTCAGTAGTTACTGCAGCCACACTGTGCAACATGGATCTACTCGGGTATGACATCAACTTTGATGTATGTAGATTGTGCAATCATATTAACTACTGCATCATAGGCTAAAACCCAAGTCAACATACGAGAATAAAATGTCTTCAGCATGCGTGATCCATCTGTGTCGTTATAATTATTAACAATCCACTCTTGTGTCCTGATGATGCACCTTGTATGCATGCGTGAAAATGGTGGCCAGCTTCCTAACAGCACGTCTTACAGTTCTAGTGAAATGGTTTTTTTTTTTAAAGCACCAAAAGCATTTTGTCAAGGTGGAGTCAGTTCTCTAGAAAGTAGTCTCCAACTGAGGCAGGTAAGATAATCACTGTTTGCTAGGATCAAATGGCATCTGAAAGGGTTGTAACAAAAAAGTTATTGTTTTACACTGAGCAAAGGAAGGAGTGTAAAGGTAACACAGACCTGCATGCCACACAAAACCTACTGATGAATTTATTTCTTCCTAATCCTTAAATGCACAATACAGTATTGAGCAAATTACCAAAATGCCAAATCAGGTCCAACTTTCTCTCTTTGGTCTGCATTACATCTACATCTGATCTACACTGTTAACTAAAGCTAAACATACCATTATGCAAAGGTGAGCTGTTATCCAATCAACAAATATGTTAGGGCATAAAATGTTCCTCATTTACTATTTCGCATCTGACATTTTCAAAAGCTGTTCAGAAAACAAATTCAATTTAACAGTTGGACCTCGTCCAGCTACATCCAGTCACTGCTCAAAACAAATTAGGGAAATAATTCAATGAGTTTTAAAATCCATAACACATGGTCTTTACATATGAAGCCAGTTCATTTACGGACACAATTAAAACTCCATATACACAAAAGGCAGGCCAACACACTCGCCCACATCCTTCAACATAAACAGAAACAAACAGTGCTCTCTGTTTGTCTTTGAGACATTTTAAATGAAGGAGCCAAAATGCATTTGGGAGTTGAAATCATTGATGTTCTGTTTATGTTTATTTATTTGACCATGCAGAGATGTTGTACTCTAAGAAAAATATCATGGGTGACTTTTGACTTCAAGAGTTCTTTGTGAATCTCAGAACAATAGCAATACAGGTCAGACTTAATACCTGCTGTGTGTGTGTCAGTCTGCCTACAGTAAGAGGTTGAGCTTCTATTTAGTCCCAGGAGGTCACACGGTGCTCCGTATTTTTAGAGCAAGCTGGTATTAATAGACCCCGAGAGCCCTGGGAAGTCGGGGCCAGCAGTGAGAACAAAATACAAAGTCAAGTCCAAAACACAGATGCCACAGTGCTGCTCTGTGGATCAACACCAGTAAACACTGAGGCCAAAGTGTTTAACAGTGCTGATGAATGAATAATGTGTATGTCACAGGAGAGCGCACAGTTGACACAGACATGCACAGTTGAGACTTTTATGACATCAGCTGATCAACAAACTTCATTTGCACATGGCGCCAGTTGAAATGTAACACATAAGAGAAGGGAAACAAGTTAAATGTGTTTGGACACTGAGCTGTAACTTACGACAAGGCCATGCCTAACACTCCATGTACTGTATGACCTAACAAAATAAATCCTCTCTGAAGGACTAATGTAAGTTACAAACGTGTCCTCGCAGGGTCTATCAAGTTCTTCTTGACTTTTTAATCAATAATAATGAAGATCTAATGGCACAGCCACTACAAACATCCACGTCAAGGTTTACCAGAGGATGTTTATTGAGTTCACAGTTTCCCTGAAGGCTGCTGGATGGTTTCACATTGATTAAGAAGATTGTGTAAAGTCTAAAAGCAAAGGTCATCAGCTGACGACAACAGACAGCAGAGCGTAAGAGTGACGTTAATGACGCAAAGGAAATATTATAGTAATTTCTCCATGGAGCTGGTGGACAAATGATTTCCAAGACACAAGCAGCACTGTCAGATAAATGTATGTTTTTTAAAGCTCTAGTCCCACTCAATCAAAATATTTTACAGCGCGGTAGCTAATAAGCTCATTTAAGTTTTCACGTAGCATTTCCTGAAATGTTATGTTGTCTTCACTGTAAAAAGGTTTTCATCACCTAAGGCATAGTTTCTACCTTACACATGGATATATGTACACTATATTTTCCAGCAAATGACTAAACCTATGCCAGTATGAGCGAAACCATTCATAAATTGATGACAAAGTCCATGATTCACAGATGAATTTTCCAAAAACAATCTACTTTGAACTAAAGAAATGTCAGTGAAGTATTGTTTAAACACACAGTCATGTAGACTTTTATTGCTAAACAGTAATTTTGTAAAAAAAAGAAATTTTTTAATTTCTCTTATCAAGAACTAAATGCACATTAATTGCATTCCTTTTTTATTTTTTTTTATTTTCATTGTTCTCCAGGAGTTTTATTTGTGCTACCAAACATTGAACCAGTCGTGCTCAGTGCTGCCTCCTAAAAATTCACAGTTTTACCACATCATTCTCATGTGAGGAATAGAAAACACCTCTGATGGGCTTCTACTTGCCTGCTTTCTTGTCACACTCTGTGTAATGTGGGCTGTGTGGCTGGTGTAATGACTCCCTTCATGCTCACACATACAGGTTTCAAACAAGCCCAAAATTGTCACCCTTATCACCACTGACCACTTCCCACTGAGTTAGTCATGCTGCATTTTTCGCTGGTGAATCTACCTGTGGGCCATCTTTGACAAACTAATCAATTTAAAGTGGTGTGTGATGAATTTGCTGACATGTGACAGCTTTGAAAGCTTTTAATGGCACAAATACTGTAGCAAGAAACAGTAATTGTACTGTTTGCACTTTCCTGGTTGTCTCCATAAATTGGTCATGAAATGTGGTCTGATCTTCAACAAAGTCACAAAGATCAACAAATACAATATTTCTAGACAGTTAAACATAAAAACGATCTTTCATGTCTTTACTGAACCCACCCAGTAAACATACGCAGTAATGGTAAAAAAAAGTAATGGCAATAGTGTTGTAATAACTGGTTGAACCACCTTTTGCAGCAATAACTTTTAAGCAAATACTTCTTGTAGCTGTGGATTAGACCTGTATAACGTTAGAAAAGAACTCAGCTCAGACATATGCTTACAATGTCTGATGTGAACAGCCCTCTGGAGGCCATTCCCCTAGGAAACCTTGATAAACGAAGGAGCACATGATCACATCAAATCGAATCGAATCAAAACTTTGTTAATAAAGCGCCGTTTAAATTGGTAAATGCAATTCAAAGCACTTTACAGTTAATTGGAAACTTCGGCACAAGACGCACACCCAATTAGGGAAACTAAACATGAAACAAGGAGGGTAATGTACACATAATAATAACACTGATCATGCATAGAAAAAATGATCAACTACCCCTAACCCTAAACCTAACCCTAACCCACAACTACCAACTGGATGCACCAATACAAACCACTAGGATGCACGTTATCTGCACTTTGTTATGGTTTGTGCAGCCTCTCCTCTCTGTGTCTGCTCTCTGTGACTGAGGGCGGGGCTCAGCTCCTCCACACCGAACTATATGCGTGATAACAGTTTACTGTATTAAAATAGCGGTTAAACAAGCAGACTCTCTGAATCCCAAACATCCCATGTCTCCGGCGTGCAGGGACAGTACGGAATGTAGGTCATCCGTGTATCCGAAAGTTTTTTTGTTTTGAAATACCTGAAATAATTAAAATGTTTTCCTAATGCATTAAATGTTTATTCAATTTCAGCATATTTATCTCTAACTTGTAACTGTTAAATTTATTTTATCTGATGCAAAAAAGAAGAAAGACAACATATTTCGATTTTACTATATATTAACCACATCAGTTGTCCACTATTCATTTCTATAAAATCTTACTTAGAAAACAAAGCTACTAAAGCTACTAGGGTTGAAAAGATCTAAGATGCTTTTTTGAGGGCAGCTTTAACAAGTGTGACTTTAGAAGCTGCAGAGAAAACACCCAGTTGCAGAGATTGGTCAATAACAATTAAATCCTCATCAGACAGTGCACTGAGCACAGTGTAATAGAATTAAGGGGGCTATGAATGCTGACATGTCTCCAATCAATCATTGCAGTGGTATTTAATTCATTTTGAAACAAGGACCCTAGTTATATGAGATTAATAAGTAAACAGTATCTGCACAGGGTTTGACTGGAATATGCTCAACATGGTCAGATTTGCCTGAATATAGAAAAAAAACCAGAGCCGACTCTTCCTTGATTTGAAATCTACTCCTGATTGCTCTACAAAAGAGGAAAAAAGTGTAAAATTCAAGGCTAACACAGACAGTTTTCTCAGCTACTATTCTGTGCAACTCTAAAAAAAAAAAATCAACAAGGATGATGACAGGCAAGCTCTGTTAGGTTTAAGGATGTTGAATCAGCCATCAAACCCCTGCCAACTTTCACTCAAGGAAAACCTGCTGGGACCAATAATGCAGAGCTGCTTCCAAGTGACTGCCATCAGGACATTTTGAGTGATTATTGGTGCCAGCTCCCAGTAAAATAACAGACGTTGATGAATGGACTATCAGATATTGCGTGTTTATGCTGGAATCAAAACCAACGTTTAGGAAAAATATTTCCCTCATTGGTCTCTTAATAATGTCACCACTGAAAGGTCACTTAATTGGAAAGTACCAACTATCCATGCCTGACATCAATTGATTTTAAATTAGCGTTTCAGAAACTGTGTAAACTATCCAACTTGGAGAAATGATTTGGCGTTAATGCAGCACACAGCCAGTAGATTCAAAACTTTTAACTACAGAGGAGACTGTATTTGTATTCTGTCAGAGGCTGTAGGGAAGGAAAGGACAACTGGAACTTGTTCAAAACTCTTGCAGCAGGAAAAAAAAAAAAAAAAGTATACTGCATGTTTAGCATTTTTTGGTCAGAGCACTCCAGCGGGTCTGCTAAGAGTATAACAGGCAGGGAAGTCCTGTTTGTAACCATTTCTACAGCTTGTGCTTCATACTGTATTTTATTCTTCCCTCTGTCCTTCTTTCAGTGACACTGGCTCTTCTCTCTCCCAACATGCAGTTTGTTTTTCTGCAGCCTGGTGTGGTGGGACTGTATTAGTCCACAGGCATAAGAGGAGGTTACTTCAGGGCAGCACCCATTTGAACAAACATCCAAAATCGAGAAGGCATGCAGTTTGTCCAAAGCTCTATCAAGTTTAACCTTTGATAAAAATAAATGTAATTCTGCTTTTTCAAGAAGTTAATCCATAGACTCTGTTCACAAGTCTGTCTGTGAATGGCTGCTATCTTTGCACATACAATTCTTCAGTCAGTTCACAGTGCTTGATGGGGGCAAACTGCAGAGCACAGGACAGTGCACAGGTGACAGCCAAAAAAACCTGCACACTAGGGGGGTTGTGGCAGGTTGCTTTGGCAACAAAACATGTCATGGGGCTGAGTAAATATAGGCTAACCAGTAGGTGATGTGCAGAAAGGCAGGCCTGCAACAGAGAAAAGGCCACAGGAAAAATGAAAACTGAGACACTTGTTAAGATCTCAAAGCATCGCTGTCTTTTGATGTAACAGGCCTAACTGAACAGAGACAACAAAAGAGATGACCTGAGATGTAACTTTCTTTTTAGACCAAGGAAAAGCTCCATGAACAAAAAGTACAGAGTTCACAGAAAGAGGAAAAAGGATGTTTAAGCTAAAACATGAACTGATTCAGTGAAGTCACCACCTCTGATTTATAGTGTGTACTTTAAGTGAGTGTGTACTGGTGTTGTAGAATTTTTGTTATTCCATGTAAGATGAAGATTTCCACGTTGGAAAAAAAGCTTACAGCCTTAAAACAATATTGATGCATCCACATGTACATAAGAATAGATGCTGTAACTCCACTCCCTGACTTTTATGCATGAGTACACAGATTGCAGATCACGGTTACTACATGTATGCGATGTCCTTTTCTGAAATGATTGCAACAGTAAATGAGGCTGTGCCATCATCAGTTGAGCTAACTGTTAATGAGGGGGTAATGAATACATTAACTAACTAAAGGCCCACAGATGTAACTGTACCCTACTGCTGATAAAAAGGCAGCAATGATTAAATCACAGTCAGCAGCTCACCTACAAAATACCAGTGACATTTCCCTTAGCTTTGCAGAAGCAGATATCACTCAAGAAACACTACCTATAAAGATGAAATATCTTTTATGCATGAATGTATGAATATCTTAAATTCAAAGCCCAACATGACTATTTTTTGACCTGCATCTCTGGTCAGCCAAGGTAAACGATGATGTCTTACCAATCAGCTAGTTAAACGAAACTGCTGCTGAGCAGAGTTTGAAAAACGTTCTGTATCTAAGTATTATTTAAACAGTTTCAATTATTAAAGTACCACTACGGGCAGATAGGCTAAAAGTTATTAGCAAACTAGGTGGCTTCTTGAAGAGAATGGCTTGTCTTTGTTCAAGTGATTTATTCCTGCTGTCCGCCTTTGTTTTGCTGATTTGTTGTTAGTACTCCATACAGTCTAATCATAGCCTTGAATTAAATAAAAATGATATGAACACTGAATAAACACTGTGCATTTTGTCCCTCATCGCTTACAGCGCAGCCGAGTTCCAGATTAAATGACTCCGAGCTGGTGGGGAGAGTAGGAAACGTTACAGTGATAAAGACCTTTTCTCACACGTACACGGCCCGATCGATGCTGTTGTAAGACTGACTTAAGAAATCCCAAACCAATACTTAAAATTGTAAGAATACAGCAGGCAGCTCCTTAATGGTTTTGTCTCAGCTCAGGGACGGGGAAGTACTGGGCTCTTTTCGTACAGAGGGTCAAGGGTTGTATCCTCTCCAACATATTCTGGGGAAAAGCCAACTAGAGCAAAAAAAAGGCCGAACTGCAGCTTCGGTACAGACAGAAGTCGGGCGTTACGGAACAGAGGCAAGTTGGAAAACAGAAGGCTGAAGGACAGAAGTCATCAGTGTCAAGCTGAACACACTCCAACTAACTGGGTCAGGAGGGAATGACCAGGCTGTCCAACAGCATCTTGGTTTTTCCCCATAGGATAAAGATAATCATCATCAAAAATGAAAAGAATGCACATTGTTCATCATACAATATGTAAACTACAAGTGTAACTGTAAAGGATAACTAGTTGAACACATCATCTTTCCACTGAACTAACTATAAACAGAGGCTAAAAATAACCTGACCTTAACTAAAATGACTTACCCTGACATTAGTCGAAGTGTAGGACAGAAGGACACCAATGAAGGAAGTGTCACAACACACATTTCATTTTGGCCAGTCATACCTGAATAACAAGTAGCAACGGCAGCAGAAACACAAAGGAGAGTGTTGAAGCCTAGCCGAGAATATGGCATGAAGATGATAAGAAAGAAAACCAACAAGGACATTTCACTAGATTAAAACATGGATACTTGTTACTGCTAATTACTAGAGTTAATATAAACAAGGTGGGAAATTGCCTCCAGATAATTAAAGCTTTTGCACAGTCATCCTCATCATTTACAGTAGCTACTCTAGCATGCACTTCATAAAGTAACCAACACAATTTCTAAAAATGTACTTGCTACGTACAACATCGAGAGTGTGAGAGTTTTATTGCTACACTGCAACTATAAATGATGGTATGATTACAAAAGCATTAGACAGGAAAGCTTGGATAGAGGTGCTGACAGATGCAGCATCCGGATGTAGAATCCCTGTTTGCCTGTTTTTTGCGCAGTTGTCCGTAATGCTATGTGCAACACACACTACTTAGAGAGAATAATAGTATACACCGTTAAAGCCACGCTGAGCTCCATGAGAACCTTACAAAGATAAAATACTATTGTGCATCCACAGTTCCGGCAGTAGTCAAACAAGCATTCATCAAGTTCTGCAACTACATGCCAGGAAGTTACTTGGCAAATTTACACACTCGGTGCATAAATTAAAAATGTTGTTCAGTGATTCTCCAACAACATTCTGCACCTACACAGTACTTTAATGTTGTCAATCAGAGTTTTTAAATTAAACAGAAATCAAACACAAACTGTACAAAACATGGACAAACTTTCTCCACACAGGAGTGTGGTCCTGCACATAGTTAGCACAAAAATACGTTTCCTAGTTATTAGATAGGCCTGTATGGCACCGTCAGGTGCTCCCTCCAAAGCACAAAACAATAGCATTGATATAAAGGGATAAAGAATGATGTCTGCATCTGATGATGTTCGGTGAAACATTTGTCTAACGCTTATACTAGTTTTTTTTTTCCTGCTGGCAACAACTAACTGCTTAATCATTTACTTCATTGACAAAATATTAATTGACAACTATTCTGCTACTTGGTTTTATCAAACTAAGCAAGACAGGAGGACGATATGTTGGGCTCTGAAACATTTAATAGACAGAATGAACATTTGATTATTATATAAGAAATTAATTATTAAGTGATAATGACAGTTATCGCTATATGAAGCACCATATAAAATGCAACGTTGCATATAATCACAGCAAGAGATATAAGTATTCCCAACAGGGACTCTCCATTAGCTCTTAAAGAAATCAACACTCAATTGCTGTATTTCATTCTAGAGATGTTCTACTTCAGTATAATATGCTGATCTGTGTTAGATTTGATTAGATTTCAGGCTTCAGTTCTCTCTCATGCATTTTCATATATTCAAGACATCAACTAGTAAACAAAGTCACACACACAGACCTATGAGTATCTAACTTTCTGGATATCAGGACAATCTGGCAGTAGGAGGCCCTGTAACTGTAACTAAAGAAAGGTAATTTAATTGAATCCTACAATGAAATTTATCAAGTTGCATGGGGTTTTTCAGGCATATGTAAGTGCTGACAAACACAGGTTAACATTTGTCTTCTTGTAACAATACAACTCTGTACAGTATCTGTGGGTTAAATCTTGTAATTGATTCAGATTACATTCTCTCTTCTAGCAGGCAGCACCGCGGTTTGCTTGGGAAAAGACCGAGACCTGCAAGTGTTTCTTGTGTGGCTGAATGTATTAGTGAAATTTAAAAGTTCGGGGACCAGCAGCAGTGTGGACGGAGAACTTTTATCCACAAAGCCTATTCAAAAATATGCAAAGGCTGACAGAAAGCTTGAACCGGCAGCCGATACAAACACAAGGACATTGGAGTGAACCACAAGGCAACGATCACAAAAAAGTGCTTTTTATTCAGGGATTAGACGGAGGCCTTGCATTTCTCACTAGTCCTATAGAGTTCAGCAGTGTCTTGGCGTATTCTGTCATGTGGAAACGTTCTCAATATCACATTATTGTTTAATCGCTCACCTTAGCAGCGCTCCCTGTAACTCACCCCAAACTTCTCAGATCACCTAAGCAGATAAGAACTACTTTGTCAGCAGCTCACCAAATCTGCCTCGGCTTGCACTGAAGCAGTCTGTGTGGACATCCAATGGCTGCCACATGCTTATTTGTTCGAATCACCTCTGGACAAAAAAAAAAAAAAAAAAAAAAAAAAAAGGCAGGAAATGCGACTTTTCAATCACACCTACAATCCATCAAGCAACCCATGCATGCTGAAGTTTAACTAAGCTGTATAATTATAGATCGATTTACAAGAAGACTGCATCATCAACATTTTTTATGGAAACTGAGTGTGCACAATTACCTTTTAACACACCCCGTGCAGTTTGTTAAAGCTGAGCACTGAACGACCTCAAACTAAAATAATATTTGCTCTATTAATCCGGGACATACTGGAGTAATTATCTCCCAAAGTTTCCATCATTATCAGCTACAATCTCATTTACATGGGGGCCCTGGGGACAAAACACAAACAAAAACAAAGGCACAAAAAAAAGTCAGAAAAGAAAACTATGCACTGAACCGAGGGATCATGGAGACATTTCACTGCCACTGGAAAGCAACGCACAGTGTTCAGTAGCCCTGCAAGACAATTCGGATCAAGTTGCAAACTCTGTTAGGTGCTATATATAGCTCACCAGGATATTGTAGATACACACACAGCATGAAGCGCATGTGCACACACTGAAAGGCTGTATACCAAACGAGCAAGAAAAAAAAAAAAAGAAGGAGCTGTACTATCTCTTCCTGTGCACAGGTTTAAGTGTAGCACCGTGACCCCTGTATTCAACAGGCTGAAGTGGTGGGATCCTGCTAGAAGTTCACTGATCTGAGACAACACACACATGCACACTCATAGAAAGTGGAGGGGAGGAGGACAGGAGACAGGGGTGTGAAAGAAAGCATTGCATTTAGCAATTAAAAATATGATCTTTACCTCTAATAGTGGTGTGGATTATTAGTGGCACCATTAAAATCATTCTGACCACCAACTTTAATCAATTTAACGACTTGATTGTCACAGTTTGCACAGTCCGTGCAGAGCAGGAAATGACTCCTAGAATAAAATATTTCTAAATGAAGCAGATGTCGTTTGTCTACATGGAGGAGACGCTGAGCTGGGTGGCTGGTGTTAAGCAGCGGCTGTGTTAACACCGTGTTGATCTCCACATGCCCACGCTGAGAGTGTGTGTGTGTGTGTGTGTGTGTGTGTGTGTGTTGAAGTGACAGGTATCGTTACGCAGCCTGTCACCTCCACAACACGGTTTAGCTGCTTAGCACAAAACCACTCAGGCGCTGCTGCTGCTGTGTCAGATTAGCTAGCTGACGAGCTAATATCAGTAATTCACCAACACATGTGGACTGAAACGCGCTCGGCAGCGATAAAAAACGTGAATGTAAGCAAGCACTGCGTTTATTTTCTTATTTATTTTATTTGTTTTTTAAGACAGGAGACTTTGAGGACACATGCCCCTGACGTGAACCCCAGCGCTCCTGAGTGGAGACTTGCTGCGCCAGCCACAGCTCCACAGGCTAACTTAGCATGCTAATCCGTGTCTCCGCTAGCCGACTTGCTTGTGAGCTGACGTTGCCGTAGCTCATCCACGGGCAGAAGCAGCGCTAGCTAACGGGATGTGAACTTTGTTACAGGCTTGCAACCGACCCGACTTCACCACAAAAAAAAAAAAAAGGAGGAGAAAGTTAGTCCGCACGTAAAGAAGGCAGCATATGCGAACAGCTAGCATGCTCGGGCAGGGACTGTTTTGAAATGTTGTGTACTCTACCCCATTCGGCTGCTGTCTCAGATCACAAGAGGCCGATGTCAGGACTGACGGCCAGTCGACATTCCCCGGAGTGGCCGCCGCCGCCGCCGCCGCCGCCGCCGCCACTTGCTCCGTACCACTGCGCAAGATGGTCCCGATCCCGAGGTTTGATTAGAAGGGAGCCGCCGCACTTTGACGGAGGTTCCGATGGTGATAAATAACACGGCGTGTCTAGGTGGAAGTTTCGATTGAAATCAGAGGACGCGTCACCTTGCAGCGGTTCATGACTCCCACTATTCAAGATGTAGAAGGGCAGGACGCTGCGCTCCTGTGCGAGTCCATATCACTCCCAGCCGCTGACAATAATTAATGTGGCCACACGGGCATCCGTATGTCACTGGATTCATGTCAGACTGGACTTCAGTGCTGCCACAATATGTTATTTATCTATCATTTAATGATAAGAATAACTCTAATGTGGGGTTCCTTCTGTATAATGATTCAACGCTGATTTGCAGTTAGCTGCTTTACATGCGTAATAATGAGTCTGTCAGAAGGTTAAATAGCTTAATAAATGTGTTTTCATTATCTGATGGAGCAAATCAGCCATTTCCACCTCAGAGCTGAGGTTTCTGAGTCATGCACTGTCGTCTTATAATGTGCCAAACTCCACCTGAAATAAATTAGAAATAGTTTTAAATAATGCTGCTGTTAAAGTTACTCAGTAGGATCCAGTGGATGCACTGTTACACCTGTTCGTTTTTCAGATTAATGCTCCCTCTGGTGGTGTGGGCAGCAGAAGTAGGAAACATACCCTAAAGTGAACTTGGGGATTAAGACAGTTATTGCAAACATAGTGACTCAGATGAAAGTTTCATGCGATCTGTTTTCTAGGGAGGACTGAGGAGCACGACGTGTAACGCACAGGAGCACTGACAGTGCACTGTACTGAGGAGCAGTTAAAGGCATCTATAGCTTTCTGGTGCTGGCTACCACTCAGCTCTATTTAGCTGTAATTGGCACAATCAAGGGAACATGAGACATTGTTCAGGCGCAGAGCTCAGTCATACACCTTTCTTCTCCAGATGTTCCACTGCTGCAAGCGTGTGCACCTGCAACATAGGGTGTCAGTTTCAAGGCCACCCACAAGAATGTTTTTGTACTCAAAGGATAAATGCGAAAACACGCTCTAGTTTTTTTTTTTTTTTTTTATGAGACAACCAGTTGTGCTATAGAGAAGGGTGTGTTGCAGTAAAAGCCTGAAATGCAGGAGGAGAGAACAATAGTGATTTATCCTGTAAGGGAGAGGGATAACACCATGACCTGACCTGTAAATGTGGAGGGAGAGCTGGAAGACTGGTCAAAGTCGAGCAGGGAGACCAAACAGCTTCTGCGTGACCTTCTCCTTCCAGAAAAAGCAGGAGAGGCTGGCATTAATCAGCCAAAAGGTGTCATCACACCTGTTGGCACGAGACATTTTAATCACAGAGTAATTAAATAGCTTGATATTCTAATTATCATTATCATTTGGAAGAGATGATTAAATCAGTATATGAAAAAAATCGTAAAGGCAATACACTCCAACTCCCTAATGAGTGCTATATGCTATTGTGTAGACACACTAATTACCAAATCAAAGCAAAGGATACTCTATGGTTTTGATTCAGTAATTTTAGGTCTGGGCGTCACTCCTGTCAAACAGCCCGGGGGTATGTAGGAGTTAGTGAAATAGCCTGCAGACAGAGTATTTTGCATTTATATATTAGGATAAAAATGCAAAAAGATGCTGTGAATTCTATCCCCCCGCCACCCTCCCCCCCCCAAAATGTTTTATCTGAGTCCATTATTCTCTGCTGGTATATGGCAAGCAGAGGAATGAGCTCAATTAGATGAGTAAATGAGAAGAGAGGAGGAATTTGGACCCTGGTATTTGGAGCGAAAGAAAATGAAACATTGGAGGAAGGTCAAGAGAACATAAGATAGAAGCAGTGGGGAATGAGAGAACGGCAGAAAGAGAGAGAGAGAGACAGAGAGGATGAGAAAGTGAAACTATGTTGTCATGGAAACTGGCATGGATCTGAAGAGCAAAACAAGAATGTAAATTGGTTTACCCTTAGGGAATGTGATGGTGCTACAGGGAAGAAGTAAGCAGGGTGATGTATTTAAGGGAGGACCTTTCATAACATCATATGCAAATATTTGCTACAAAAGGAAAACTTAATAGTAATTATGATGACAAAAAACTACAGATGTTTGTCCGTGGAGGACTGATATGTTGGGAGGATCACCCCTCAGTTACTTACAAATGACTAATTAAAAAAATGCATCCGATGGAGAGCCGCAGAGGTCAGTGTGAGTGGGTGCGTTACTAACGTGAACAAACCACTCGGCTCGGCTGCTGCTGCACGCCAGGAATGTTATTTTATTTTAACAGGTTGACATTTAGTGACGGAGCTGCGTGGCAGCCCTCTCACACTTATCACTCAAAAACATTCCACATGACGGGGTTCTCGCTTTTTTCGTCTTTAGAAATCTACCTGTGAGCAGCTGCAGGAACTCTGTGCAGACCCATTAGACTGCGGCTGAATAAGAGTCACTTTTGTTTACCTCGTCATCATTTTCAATCTTACCTGTGTGCTTTCTCACACTGCAAAAGCCTCTACCAACACTTTGCTGGCTCTCCTCTCCTTCGACTCTTGGAATCCCATCATTAGATGTGATTTTAGAGTCAGCTACAGATGATGTGAATGTTGCCAAGAAACTAATGGTTTCCGTGGCGACAAACCCTACCCCTGCCATTGTGTGTTGCAATGTAGGAAGTCAAGTCCCTCACCTAAAATCTCTACCAGTGCTTTCTGAGTGGATACAGAGTACATCTGAGAACACCATGTACTCATAGACAATAGCTTGTGCTCTAATGTGTGTGTGTGTGTGTGTGTGAACTTGTATAAAAGAATCATGCATCTTCAGTTTGTTTTCATCTGTTACATCCACGTCAATAGGGCGCATGTTGAATTTGTAAAGTGTATTTTAATGCTGAATTTCACTGTGATGTTTGATGTTGCAGACAAATCTATGCACCAGTTTATGCATACAATACATTACACATGACACGGACAGTACTGCAGAAAATAATTGACACAGCAGGTGCATGTCAAATACAGAATATCAGCATGACAAAATTTTATTAATTTAATACAGTGGAGCCATAACTCAAAATACTTAAAACTTTGAGAATACAGTGAAGCTTATAAGTGGAAGCAGTGCCTCAGTGACTGACGTTGATGAATAGCCTGAATAACCTAATATCCAGCAGCCGTGTGCAGATTAGATTTTTTTTTGTTTGTCTGTCGGTGGTGTGTGTTTTTGTTGTGAAGGGTGATTGTAATTGAGTAGAAGTGGTTGGTGCAGACCAGTATCTCAAACAGGTGGATTCCCAGATGGGTATAGTCAGCAACAATTATGTTTTCCTCTTGCCCTTACTTTTAAATCATGCAGGTCTTTGATGGTGGGCAGCCAGCAGACATTAAAATGACAAACTGTTCAGAAAAGGTGGGGGCGATGCTAAATCGAGCTGTGATGAATGCTGAGCAGCTTTTCATTGACAAGAATTTGGCCCAGAATTTGCTGCGACATGTGCTGAAACAGATACTGTACAGCATATTTCAGTCAACCTAGTAACGGTCTCTTTCAAGCTGAGGGTGCTGATGTGTTCACCTCAACTCCACTGTGTGATAAACGTATTGCTGCTGAAACCAGAAGAGATGAGCATCTGGGGTCTTGTAGAAGTCAATTTAATTTCCACAGTCTTGTTTGTGTTATGATGAGGGCTGTTGGCACACCTAAATACCCATGTGGCCAATTCTCTGCTGTAGGTGGCCAACCTATTTTCCTGGGTTAATGCCAGGAGGGCGGTGAATTAAGGTAATGTTTAGCTTCAGGTGCAATGATTAGGATACTAACAGCAGACTGTTTGTCTCCCTTATTGAGATCGACTGGGATGCTTTTACACCAACATACAGTGAATAGCTGTTAAAACCAGATAACAGGTTATCTTCATTAACTTCACTATTGCATCTGTGAGCGATGCAGTCACTATAGGAGTGATTATACCTGTGAAAGTCACTTATAGAAGTGACAAAGGAAGAAAACGTATCATCACGCCCCTGCAGAGCTGAATACTTAAATATTCTTCCTTGGAGTACAGTTGATCTCTTCTGATCAGTCATTGCATTAACACCACTTCTAGTTTTGATTTTGTGGTAGCCAGGGGTCAGCATCTGACAAGTCTGCAGCAATGCCACAGCACATGTAGTAAACTACAGTGCATTGTGTGTTCTCACAGGTTTCGATCATTGGCAGCATTCAGTTTTCTCATGTTGACTCTTGACTGTGATGAGAGCTGGAATACATGCCTAGCAGCAACCCTAAAATGAAATGAACACTAAGCAGAAATCACTGCAGTCCAGCACAGGGTTTATTGCAAATGACAAGATTGTTCTCAGAGAGGTTGGTTTTCTGGTTCAATAGCAAAAGTCGGCTGTTTGCTTTGGACAGAACAAGCTGCACTAGACTGGACTCTTTGTTTAAACTAATTCTCCTTCAGTCAGAACAAAGCCCTACAACACAACACAAAATCCGTTTACATTTAACTGTGGAAAACGAGAGCAGACAATAGATGGCAGTAGAGTTGCTCTGATGAGTTTTTATCACTCTCTCTATCCCTTACATTTCCTCTCTGTCAGTAACAGCCACTGCCTCGCACAAACACAGGTATGACTCACCAGTGAAGGTAGATTTCTAGAATATTCCTATCTGAATCCAGATGTTACTCCAAAGCTGGCACATTGTTCAGGTTTTGTATATATTTGGGTGCCAAGCTGCCATTGCATGCCTAATCCCCTGCAGCACACTCCCACTGCACTAAACTGTTTAGTCTTGAGTGAGTGAGTAAGTGCACAAACATATTTTTCTTCTGTGGAAACCTAATCACAAAAACAAACATGTCTGATGAATTAATATGAAATCATTTGAAAGAATTTAGGTGAAAGGGGTAAAAGTGAGAAAGATCAACAGGTGCCTGGTTCCAGAAACATCCACTTAAGATATGTAACAATATAAATACTAATATTAAACACATGAATACATTAATTTAAAGAGAAAGGAAGGATAAATGTATGTTGTGAAAGTAACTTACAATATAAAAACATTTCTGTCATTCAGTGCATCATTAACACTTGATGTAGGAAAGAAATGTAACATCCGACTAGCTGCAACTGTGTGCATTTACATTCGTTAGGGTAATGGGAGACACAGAACAGGCCATACCTATGAAGTTTAATGGGGCCGCATGAGGTGAGGTCCTGCACTATTTGTGAATTGTAGCCTGACCCTAAGAAAAGGTTATGGGGACTGGAGGTGTTGCCGTGACCTTTTGTAAAGCTGTGAATGCCTGGCTCCGCCTGCTCATGCCTCCAACAAACATACTGAGCGTGGATCTACATATGGCAGCGCCGGCCTTTGAAACAGTGAGAGCTCAAAAGAGTCTGGATCCTATTAAATCCTTTTGTCTTTCTTCCACTCTCCCCTCCTGGTTGTGCTGTCTGTTTTTACTTTGTGTTTTTCATATTCATTCCATTTAGATCCTCCCCCAAGTCTAAAGCATCCCACAATGCATTTCGTGGAGACTGCTAGGCAGATGTTTTCATGGTGTTAAAGCATACAGTATGAATTCTGGGAACAGAAGTGTTTGCTAAATGTGGACACTGACTGTAAAGTGGAAATAATCCTTGAAATTGAATAATTAGAAAATTTGCATGAGTTTTGTCGACACTGTGAAAGCTGCGAAAGAGACAACCAGCTTATTCTGTTGCTCCTGGTAGAAATCCTTTCCCCAACCCACATGATAGAGCAGCTGGCTGAGAGCGGCCTCATCTGGAACCGCCATCAGTCGCTTGTTAAATGCAGTGTGCGAGTGGGGCGGGAACATGGCAGCATGCACTCTCAACCAATCCATAAGCAGACACTGGGAACTGTGCACACAGGCTGCAGGTTATGGAGCAGTTTGTTTAATGAGTGTGTTTGTGTGTGTGGGTGTATGCGGGCTACATGCCTAAGCTGGACCCAACCATGATATAGAATCTGCGCTCCCTTCCTCTCGCTCTGAATCATGTCTATGTAATTGATCCCAGACTGGACATTGCAGTTGCCAGCAGCGATTCATATCTTTTTTATCTTTTAGACAAGCACTCTACTGCTTCCAGATGGGGAAGGCACTCAGGGGTTCAAGTTTGTTTTTGAAAATGAAAAAAAAATGTCATGGTTTAATGTCTTTACCTTACAAAAACCATGCAGCAGGAGGAGAAACCTACACGAGTGTGACACAGACTCAGTGTGAGAGAGTGACTCAGTAAATTTCACAGCTCATGTACTGTAGAGAATTTGTTGTTTACTTTTGTTGGTGTTTGTTTTCGTGGCTACTATGTCTGTGAATGGAAGGATATCATTACACCAGTGAGTGCTGGTGAGATATGAGCTTGTGGAACTGCACAGATTACACATAGAAGTTGTTGTGTCTGAAATCGGATATTCCTCCACAGCGGACCTCTATATTCTACTGCCACTGTTATATTTTCTGATATCACAGGACTAAAGTCATCCCCTAATATTGATCAAATAAGTCACATTTCAAAAATGAAACAATACGCCCACAGTTTATTTTCCAAGTGTAACAACATAAACTTTTTCTGCTCATAATAGTCAAAGGGTCCAAATAATGAGCCGAGGAACAAAATGAATAGTTACTTGGACGAGAATACTGAATAGTTTAGAGTCACCTTTCCCACCCTAAAAGCTCTCGTGACCTCCCTCATATAACTGACAGAAACCACTTAAGAGTCTGTAGGTTTTACCTTCGTCTTTCATGGAAACATCTGCCACATGTTACATTAAGGTGTTTGACTTTACAAGGAACTGTCAAGCAGGTAGTAAAGTTTGTTGCTAATAAAACATTTTTATTTTTTAATATATTAAGAAAGTTTTGTAACTCAAACATAAGTCAATCATCATGAAAGAAATTAAATTTCCTGTCTTGTCATGTTTATAAGGTTTTTTAAAATCTTAATTAATTCTACTTAGAGTGGTATGACGGCCTTTTTGCCAAATATTTTGTAAAAACTGAATACTGATGTCTTCTGAACACATTTGTGAAATATAAAAGATAAGAAACTCATAAATAAAGTCAATCAGAATATTATCGTCATGTGGGGTCATGAAGATGTCAAAAAACTGTGCTGCAGGAACTGTCAGAGTTATTCCTGCCAGTCTTGAATCGGCGAGCATCGTGCCAAACAGCATTATGCACATTCACACTCCCACTTGCACAAATTAGTGGTGTGCTTGTAAACTACACTCAGGATATATTTTTTTCTGTAAGATGAAGAGCGTTAAACCATGTTTGACAACTCCATTATACCAGTGGAAACTAAACAGTAATTTTCACTGTCATGTTTGAAGCATTTTAAAGATAATTTCTGGTTTCACAGAAACATGTCAACATGTAAATTGTTGACATGCCATGCCAGAGTGTTGCACTTCTTCTGATAATTTACTGTTGTGCATCTAGCAATGAATTACATAATAAGACAATGCGTCTCCCAAAAGCTAAAGCATAAACTGTTTGAACAAGAGATCAGGAGTCACAGTGACACTGAAATATGTCATCTGACACCGAAGGAAAAAAATTAAGTTAACATGAGCCCAAAGCAAGTGAAACACCCATGTTTCTGCATGTTTAGGTCATTTACTGCACACAACACAGTGAACAACTGACATTACTGTCAATCATCTTTGAAAGCATGCTTTAACTTTAGGTTTTTTAACAATTTTTACCAGATTCAAAGCAGACTGGCTTTGCACAGCAATAGATTAAAGATTTAATTTTTTATGCAATACAATTTAGTGCATCCAACCTCCACAGGAACTGTGTTGGCTTTTGTTTGGATTTCATGTTTACAGCAGTAGAGGGAACAGAAACAAGCACAAAAAGATCTGTAGAAACAAACAAAAAATATCTTCAACTGTACATATTAACAGTACTTAGGGATTTAGATTTATTTAATGAATTTGAATACTGCATATTGTGTAACACCTACAGTTACATATTCACTGTTTAACTGTGTGTTACTGCATTGTACAGTCTAATGGCAGTGAGGAGAAATGACCTCCCTGCACTGGGGGTGTAACATACACTTTAGAGGTGCTGGTGGCCTATTTGTTTTACCTTTGGACAAAGCCCAGTTAGCTGTCCAGTCTTTGTGCAAAAGAAAACTAACCAGCTGCTGGCTGTTGTTATATATTTAATATTCACGCACCACAGTGCCTTCACTTAACATGAAATATTCTTTGAGCAAACCACTGTATGTGCATCTCTTTCTCTCTCCCCTCTGACTAAATGAAATCAACCAAAGAAAGAGCCTCCAAAAAGCCTAAAGTGATGCATTATTACTTGTTTCTCTTGGTCTCTGCCTTCAGCTGCCAAGAGGGACTCTGGAAAACAAAGAGGCCTATGACAGGCCACCTGCTCAAAGAGGATTGTGGGTATGAGCTACTGTACACTAAACAGCTGAACCAGGAGCAGTATGAGGGTCCCGTTGGGAGACTGGAGAAAGAGGCAGTGGTGGGGGGAAGGAAAGAGGCTGGTCCAGATGAAGTGGTCTTGTGGAAGTGGTTACAGGGGTCGTGTCTCCATGTGGAATATCAGCTCCTTGAATCCTGATGGACAGTGGTCAAGTCTGTGCTCAGTACATAAATACTCCACGCTACATTAGCCGCCAAAGCCTTTCCACATGCTGTTTGCGGAAGGCCTCTATGGTACTTAAACCCCAATCCACATCTGGCTCCTTCCAAGTCAGCTCGTCCAGGACTTCATACACGTTCCCTGACGTGGATTTCGGCCTCCTGCTACACAAGAGGGGCGAGGTGCCAGGCCCTCTAGTCTTTACATACCCAGCCTAGCAAAGTTTGAGCCACTCTGACCAGCACACTGTAAAAAATGATCATGGTCAGGACCTGTTGAGAGTCACACCGAGTTGGTTCTTCTTAAACCTAAATAAAACTTCTATCAGTGGAGTGACGCAACTCCTGTCTGATCCAGTGCGGGTTCTCTTGTTACAGGACTGTGAGTGTAAACATCTTGAAACAACGCAGCGTAAGAACATGTTTCCAGTAGTCTCACGAGAACGACACATGATACAAGTAAATGGTTTACAGAAGTTGATTTGAATAGAGAACAAGTAAAATAATCATAGCCCAAGTTTTCATCATGTTTGGAGAAAAACAAAATGTCAAGGACTTACTGTGATTTAAGTCTTGAACAGTGCAAATGTAATTTAGAGACTATTGAAAGCAGTCATCTATTCAAAAGTAGAAAAATGCATTTTGTTTTGGGCAAAGTCCTGTAACAAAATAGCAGTTAACTGGATTTCAGCTATTAATGTGTGTCTTATTTTTTAGACTTAGACACATTTAGTTTAATGTCCATCAGTCAGCCACTTTGTCCAACACTTACTTACGTAGTACTGAAGCAAGAAGAAGATTCTAATTTAGCATATATTCTATATTTATTTTCAAGCTTTCCCACCATAACAATTTGCACACTCATTAAATAAGACAGATGTACATAGAGCATTTCTCCATTAATAAACCAGATTACTTACAAATCCATCTGCTTCTTGCTTTAAAGCAACAGTTGCACATATACTACAGACTATGGATTATATAACGATAGTTATTTTTGTAAGAAAATGTAATTCTAGTAGTGAATATGGACAACAGTAGGAGTATGTGTTGTGCATGGCTACAGGACGGCAGAAATTATAGCTCTTCGGTGAAACAATATTTTGTGTCTGTGCACACTTGGGGCTCAGTCTGGGAGAGAGGCCCCTTCCTGCTGCCCCTGTCCCAAGGCCAGTCAGCTGTAGCTGTGCTCTGCCGTGATTCAGGCAGAGGCCCAACAGGGAGCCCTTTGCAGAGGAGGCCAGCATGGCGAGGTCTGAGGCTGTGAGATGAGAAGTGAAACAGCAGGGGAATGGAGGTCATGTGGGCGTGCCTCTGTGCTTTACGAGCACAGTCTTGCTTACCTTTGCTCTGGCTGTCTGGCAGATAAATGAGGATAGAGCGGAAATATACAATAAGCTGGTTAATATATGTTAGCTTGTCTACCAGAGTAGAACAACAACATTGTTCCACCACCTTATGTGTGGTCTCTGACAAACTTCAGCTGAAGAAAAAGCAGGGAGGAGGAGGAAAGTACACAGTACAAATCTTCAAATCTGAGGACCGCTTCACTCACAAACAACAAGTTAACATGCTTGAACAGTGTGAACAATAAAGAGCTGCTGTACGAATAGGAAAATAAAGGAAAATCATAAGCAGAAACATACATCCTCACTGTACGCTAACACAGACTAGTTTCCTGTTAGAAAGACTGAATCATCTGCTGTAAGGCTTTAGTAACACATTCCAGTACAGGTGGTCCTCTGAAATGAGAAGTTAGCTTTGCTTTCAACAGTGCCAGTGGTAATGACTGATCTAATCACAGGGCACGCTCAAGGAACCCACCTGTTTTGCCAATTCTGCTCTCACATAAAGTGAGCGTTGCCAAGCGTTCACAGTGAGGGCGGGTGGCACATGTTGGGGTGGCAGTAATGTGTTACCCAGATCCCTATATAGTCGCAGCTATCTGGGTCTGATTCTGTTCTCTCATCTGCTGCCAAGAACCAAAAAAAGTTGTTCAGTCTTGGCCTGGCTGGATCCACTCTATGGGGCACTGCACCTGAAAGCTTTTACAGGGCTAAGAGGGCCCAGATAAGATGCAACTTTCCTTTTGTTGATAACTCTTCCCCTATCAGCTCCCCCTGACCACCAGCCAAAACATTCAGCGACTCCCATTTTCCAGTTGCCTGGTCTTGTTCCTTCTCAACCTTTCTAAAAAGTTGCAAGTGGAAATTCAATTAAATTTAATTTTCAATTAAATTTATTTGTATAGCGCCAAATAACAACAGAAGTCATCTCAAAATAGAACTGTGTGCAGAATCTTATAGGAAACCCAACAACCCCGCTGAGTAACTCTAGGAGACAGTGGAGAGGAAAAACTCCCTTTAGTGGAAGAATCCTCCAGATATATGGATGTCTTAACAGAGGACATGAGGTTGGCTAGTGTTAGGGTAGAAGATGCCCATGATAGAGTTAGGTGGAGAAGGATGATTCGCTGTGGCGACCCCTGATGGGAAAAGCCGAAAGAGAAGAAGAAGTGGAAGAATCCTCCAGCAGAACCATGCTCTGGTTGGGCGGCCATCTGCCTCGACCGGTTGGGGTGAGTGGAAAGAAGAAAGAGAAAAGAGTCTATAGGTCAATGAATCACGCTACAATATACGTCTTTTCTTGAAAACATTGTTGTGCAGTGAGTTTACTGGCTTGTCAATGTTTCTCTTACGCATCTTTAAACTTCATCTGCCAGTCCACTTTGGCCTCAGAAACCATGCGGTTTTATATTGTAATTTTACCACATCTGCCTGTCTACCAGCAGCTTTCTAAATATAGCCCTCATCTTTTCCTCAAAAAGAGCTAAACATTAAGTCCCTGGTAATTAGAGCCTTCTCCTCAGTCTGGAGTTGCCTCCTGTAAGAGCATGTTTATGGGCTGCCTGCAGGGCCGCATTGCTCGGCTTCATCCTCCTCTGTTGTAGCCAGGAGTCCCAGACATCAACCAGAGGCTCTGGGAAACAGACGTTTTACTGGCAGCTTCTGCGTGGCACCACTAATGGTGCTCACTGTTTGTCTCCTTCTAAATGTTGTTTACTATATGGATTGTTGAAGATAGTTACAACAGAGCTACTTGCAACAGGTATTTACTGACAATAACACAACATTATGGACAAATGTATTTTTCCACAGGTCACCCTGTATAAAAACTAGTAAACTTGGGAACACAATACTGCCCACTGAGTCACGTGAAAGCCATTTCTCAGTAGATAACAGAAATTAGTGGTGATTTTATTCTGGCTCCATGCCTCACACAGGGTCAATATTAACTTGCATATGTTTGTGTGGGAGCTTTATGGAGAGTTTTCCAACCTTTCTGGGCCCTGGTTTTCATTTCACATTGTGATTGATGGAATTTCTAAAAAGGCTTTCTCCACCGATTTATTCAATAATATATGAAGCGATGGCATCATCCTGACACCCTACACCTCTCACTCTCAGGTACAGCCATTAGGCCAGTCATGAGTGGAGAGCTGGAGAGACGGGCAAAATAGAGCGACACTAGGGAGGTAGAAGCATCGATGAATAATTTAAATTGAATCCAGTGTAGTTTGAATGAATTCTGCCTGTCAGTACCACAGCCTCCCTCAGTCACTCTCGGTGTATACAGCTGTGTGGACGAGAGAGGAAACACGTTTTCAGTGTTGTCATAGGCTATGAATAGCCCCCTGACTTGAGATTTTGATTTGAAGCTTTGTGGCACCACAGGGAGTGTGAGGATGATTACTCATTTCTGCTTGCTGCTCTGCTGTCTGGCTCTTGCTGCGCAAGGTAAAGACTCATTGTGCTTAGTAGTTTAACAACAAATTTTAATTTGGGGGTTTCTCTTCATCATGAACTGATGTCATTATTTTGTCAGATTGCTAAGCACAACCAGAGGGAGAATCATAAAATTTGATTCAGCTAATAGGCCAGAGGCACATAAACTGTGTGTTTAATTATGTGTTGTTCATCATCAAGAGCTGATGCAGTCCATTCCCAACAAACTGTGAGGTCTTGTAAAAGTTTTCTGAAGACACTCACTAATAAACATCTGTCAATGCTGAGCCTGTGGAGGCTGTTTTCATTAATGTACAGAAAACAACACAAGAATTTGCTTCCATAAAATTATAGTAACTGACTCCGGTTGTCTCGTGTTACAGGTCTGGAGATACTTGATCCCGAGGAGGTAGAATACATCCACTCCAATGCTACAGCAACAGTGGGTGGTTCGGTCACCTTGGAGTGTGGCTCCACTATGCCCAACATCTTCATCTGGGGTTTCACCAAACCAGGAACTGCTAATAATATAGCACTGGCTTACAACTACGGACAGGGTCCGAAGCTCCAGTCTCAGTCCAGCAGCGTGGGCCGCATGATGGTGGCTGCCAACACCTCTGCTTTAATCATAGAGGAGCTTCAAATGGATGCAGAAGGGATGTACACCTGCCAGGCTATGTACAATACAGACGAAGGAGCCAGGATAACGTTCTACTTCATCCGGCTAGATGTGGAAGATGACTGATAACTTTAGTTTCATCGCTTCAAACGTGTGTTGCAAACTGTAAATGTCTACTTCTAGGATTCATGACCATTATCATTGTGTGTAACAGTTGACCACATCACATGACTGCACCAGTTTTACACACCACAATCTGTTCATTTATCACGTGAGGTACTATCTAGTCTAGGAAAGCTATTTGATAATGTCTAGAAAGAGTCTAAAAGGGTTTTATCACGTTGTGCTATGTTATCAGGAGTTAAACTGACTTGAACTTGGAGGAGGATTTTTAACAAAAACCATGTGTTGGTGCAGTGTTTGTAAGATGGACGTGTCAACCAAGCACCAGAAAAACCAGCTATAGATTCACACAACAGAGTTTCCTCCTTATTTAGTACAAAGAATCAGCATATCTCAGCCTCTGCAGCACGGATTGGACCATTCCCTTTGTGTCTCCCATCATTTCCACAACTCGACAGAATTGGGTGTTACCCCAGATTCAGTTGAATGCTGAGAGCCCCGACTAGTGAAATTCCACAGAAACCGCAGAGATTGACACTTTAAACCCCTTATCTCTCCATAAGTAGGTTATCGGTAAACGAGAGGATATGTTTTTCTTTGTTTCTTGTCTTTTGTCTTTTGGGTGAGCTGCTCTTTTAATTCCATGCTGAGCTGTAAGACAAACTCAAACACTTTGATCAGGGAGAGACTGCACTATTGTCTGCTGCAATCTTTGTAGCCATATAAACTTACGAAGCATGATACCATGTAGACCTGCAGCGGGGTTTCCATTTCAAATACTTCACCAGTCTTGTGTTGTGTTGATTATTAAAGCCATCTGGACTGTGGGTGCATTAAACACGACTATTTCTTTTCATTTTGTTTTCTTAAAATATATTGTTCTTTACTGCTTCTGCTTTATGCTAATAACAACCATGTCTCTCTAAGTGCATTGGACTATGCTTATAATTTAACTACTGTGTGTTTTCACTTTCCACAGCCTGAGAGACGGCGGCACATCAAGGAACAGACTGACACATCTCAACAGTTTACAGCACAAAGCTTGAGGCTGCAAATTTTCATTCCTGAATAATTTCTGTAGAACATTTTAGCTCCTTTGAACTGGCAGATACCTTTACAGAACTCCTCGCACATAAAACAAATGCTCTCTTAAACAAGTCATCCATATAAAAATAAAAATCATCATCAGTTTGTGTCTGTGCACAGATATCCTAGAGTGGTCTGTGAATTTAAAATTATTACATTTCTGATTAATATTTAGCACATTTCTTTGGGCTCATGAGTACCAGGGTTTTCTTTGTTAAGTTTAGTTTATGCTCATTGGTTCAACTTATCGTCTATTGGCACATTATTGATCCACAGCAGAGTGATCATGCTGAAATTTGAGGTCTGTTGACAAAGACGAGCTGGGGGCAGTTAAACTGATGCAGCTGGGATAAAGATGAGGCTGCATGTTTGTTTGTTTTCCTGATTAAGTCCAACAGGTGCGTTCAACAACTGCAGCAGTTTGAACAAGATGGAGAACATAAGAACTGAACCTGATCACAAATAAATACTGGATATCCCTGAGGAACAAGATTATTAGTGTTACACCACATGTGAACTTATCATTTGCAGTGACCCACTGGAATGCCGTTGGAGTTCATCCAACCACAACATGCTTCACTTGCGGTTTGTGACATCTCAAGGATGAAACCCCCTGGGGTTGAATCAAGTGAGTTAACGACACACTGCCTGATTCATAAGAACCGCATTCATTCAGGGTGTGCTGGAGAGGAGAGAGAGAGGAAGAATGGTGGGCGGAGGGGAAGGGACTGGTGTTAACAGGTTGGCTCTGTAGCAAGCAGCAGAAATTCCAGGGCACACAATGAGCTTTCTTGTTCCCATGGGCTCCTTAATGAAGGGGTGTAGCTGCGTCGGTAAAGGGTGCAGGGCAGGGCTGAGGGAGGGTGCCGACTGATAAACGTGGGAGATGGAGAAGCAGCTCATTTAGAGACAACCCTGGCCTTATCTTCCCCTCTTCTCCTCATCAGTCCAGCCTGCATCTGTCAGCATCCCCTTTCCCTCCAACGACAATTCCTCTTTCATTTCCAGCCTCATTTCCTACCCATTGTTTTGTTCCTTTCTCTTCCTAGCACAGGATTTATAATGATCATTCAAACAGGCACCTGCATGTAAATAAAACATGCTGACCGTACAAATAATTGTAGATTATTTGCCTCATTCTGTGTCTTGAGTGCTTCAAAAACAGGGGCTGACAAACTCAGGGAAACTATTCCTGGGAAAGAAATGAAAATGAGAAAGTCAACTGGGCAAATGCAACCAGCCTCAACAGCACAACAGCCTCCGTCAAGACTAAAAATAACAGCCGGAAGAGGCCGTGCCATGCCTCAGCAGCAGGCGAGTAGATCTGTATGCCAAGAATATCCCATACACCATCAGGAGGAGGAGAGATGCCAGGCGAGCCAAGGCCTGAGCACTGGCAGCCGACGTTGGCACAAACACAGGCAGACAGGCACCGAGCATGGAAAGCCTTCGCCGCAGTCATCCTCAGTGAAACACAGCCAGCGCTGTCATCTGCCCACTGCAATCCTATCAACTCCAATCAGCCAGAACACCATGGAGATTATTTTAAAACCAGTATATGGTTTAAGCCTTCAGAAAGTGGTTTCGGCCAAGACAGGGTGAAACCTGAGAAGAGTGTGTTACAAATGAGTTATCAGCAGTAGTTTAACACCTCAGGAGCATCTCACAGTCCTGTTTCTGTTCTGTTATTTACAGAAAGATATTAAAGCTACACCAGACAATACTGCGTTTTGGCAGCTCCTGCTACAAATTCCATCTTCAGTACAAAGAAGCCACAGCATGTAATGTCATTAAACTGGGACGGAAGACCTAAAGTACACTAGCATACTCATTTTTCCCCACTTAGCGCTACCTAGCCGGGCAGACAGTTATGGTTTCACATGTCATAGTTTAGAAATGATCTGCTCGGGACCCAACACAACGCAGGTAAAGATAATCGACTTTGTACTTCCTGAATTATTGGGTGCTTCTTCTTGGCACTTGTAATCAATATGCATCACTAATTACTAAATTAACTTAGTTAATTAGAGATTATTTCTTCTTTTTTTCTTATGCAATGTAAACTACATTTCTCTAAAATACACACATACAAAAGAGAAAAACATGTAAGACAAACAGTCTCTTGACGACACCGCTTTTCTTCATATTGTGGCTCATTCATTCAATTTGTGTGTGATCTCAAAATTGGAAAAGAATGGGAAAGTATTTTGTTTACTGGCAGCAGAGCAGTTTTAACATATAAAGACTTGTACGAGATCTGCTCACACTTAACAATTGTGCTTTAATGTTACTACTCGTCTTCTCCAACAGATTGGGGCCAGTAGGTCAACAGTGCTCTCAAAGCATTTTGTGTAAAGTGATGAGCTATCAAGTATTCACTGAAGCACAGAGCAGGAGCCTTAATATGAACAGTGATGGGAGTGTTCACCCTGTTCAGGGGTCAACGCAGTGGAACAGCTCATCACAGAGCCACATCAAAGGCCTGCCAGAAACATCGATGGGTTTGGACTTATGCTGGGAAATTCACGACTGCAGTCATTCATCAGGCGCTGCACAAGAAGGAGAGCACGGGCGTTGAAAATAAGTTGTTGTTTACTCTTCCATAGCTTCTCTTTATATTATTACAAAACTTTACACAGTCAATTGCTAAGTCTCCACACTTGGGTGGAGCACAAAGAGACAAAACAACAAAAAAATAAAAAGTATTTCTCATTCAAAAGGCATAAATAATATAAAAGACAAACTTTTTTCTTTAAAACAGATACATTCATATGAAATAATATTTTACTACTACAAAAAATAAATAAGTCATCTAAAGAGTTTTTGATCTTTTATGAGAGTCTTCCCTCCAGTGGGATACAGTTTCAGTCTTTTCTCTTTGTATTCCCCTCCATCTGGCTTTGTTTTCACTCTCTTGTAGTCGCTCTCTTTCTCCAAGACGCTCGGTTCAGCACAGTCCACCAACAGTTTTGTTTCCACGTCTCATCAACATGCAGTGTCTCTGACTGTCCCATCGCAGCCTTTCCTCCGTGAACATTTCCACGATTGAGTCTCTGACCTGCTTTCCATCAACCCTCTAGCTGCAGAACGGCGTGTTTGTGTGTGGGCTGTGTTCAGACCTCCTGTGGGCCGGGCTGGATCAGCTCTCCTGCCAGGCTGCTATTGGAGATCCACCCAGGCTTTTCGTCACAGTCCAAGTCTGGCAGGCCCAGACTCTCCCAGCACACCACAGGCCCCTCTGTGTCCACACACTCCAGCTCCTCCTCAGCTGCACAGAAAGAGCAGAGTCTTTGGTGTATTCTTCATATTAAAACAGACAAGTCAGATTCTAGAGAGGCCCACAGTGTAATTTGTGGTGATGCTGCATAGTTTGTCAGCATACAACATGGAGATTGGTAATGGTATAAAAATCTACGTCAGTAGTGAGGGAGAAGAAGGAACTGCGATTTCACAACAGTGCTAAACCATGTGTCTGGAAGTAAACGTTTTCACTTGAGTCTTGTTCTATTGTTATGCTGTAAACTTATAATTTCACTATTTGCTGTTTCAATTCAAATATGATTCAAAACTTAACTGTAATTATAGAGCTTTTACAATGACTAAATTCAAAAGGTGGAGCAAAAAAGGTGGTGTGATGTTGCAGTCTTGTGGCATATTAAATTTTAATTGATAAGTCGTCTCTAAGACTGAGGGAAAATACCAGACAGAGAGAAGAAGAAAGAGAAAAAAACTGGAAGAGGAAGAAGAAGACAAAGCTCTCACCAGTATTGTCTGCTGGACAGTTTTCATTGTTCCCGACTAGACAGCAGGAATGCTGTGAGGGCGACGACTCCTTATGCTCGTCTGGCCGGTACCCCACGTCAGCCTGCTGGTCGGCAGAGTGCCTTTGGCTGCCGGAGCCGTGGCACTGCGATGAAACCTGGCCCAGTGGCACCATCTCCAGTCCATCCTGCTGGCACGGCGCCACGCGATGCATTAGAGGCAGAGTGCCACTGGAGAAAGTGCCGTTGGTCTTGTTGTAACATCTGCACAGAAACAGGGGGAGATGGAGAGAAAGTGGGACACATTCGTTTATACGGAGCCTGTGCGTAGTGCTCACCCGCTGTCAACTCTCAGCAGAGCTTCACATACCACTCTGGTTGTTCCTCTCAGCAGATATTAGATAGATACTCATACACTGTATGAAACAATGACAGCTCTAGCACGACTGAAGCACTCGCTCACAGCTGCAAAAAATGTTGAACCAGAGATTAAAGATCCAGCCTCACTGCCTCTAAATAACTGTGACACACCGTGGTTTCGCTCTCCGGTGAAGTTCCCAAACACTTACAGTTGCAGGCAGCAAGCTTCACCATGTTTCCCTGAACTCAGCTTCCCTCCATTGGTACGTGATTGGATGATGACCACACCCCCCTCCCCCTTTTCCCAGCAGCCAGAGGTAAATAAACACTAGGCTCATTAGGTCTGCTGGCTGGGTGCACACAGGGTAAACTGTGATGCCGGGGACCCTTAAGTACATAAACAGGACTAGCAGGAGGCCAAGTGTCTGTGTGTGTGTGCAAGCTGCTGCATGTGTTTAGAGCTAGAATGAGTCACGAGCAAAGTAAGACACTATTACTCAGCTGTATTTTATAAAATACCTGCAGTGTTTAACATTAAAATCTGCATTTTATTCCCACACAACCAGAATTTTTAATATACAAAGTAAACACCAGTAAATTTTTTGATTTCTTGAAAAATTTAAAACAGAAAAATGTTGGAAGCCAGACGGTCACAGTGAAGCAAAACATCAAAATAAACACAAAACTAATTATAAAGACTTTTCCTCTCACCTGTTGTTGTTGCACAGGTTCTGACAGCTCATACAATCAGACGACTCTGTCTGTGGAAGAGCTGTGTACATGCCCCCACCCTGAGGAGACAGCAGAAATGCAAGAATTAGCCAAATGTACACTTGGCATGACTGATTTAATACTTGTGCAGCATGGATAACGCTATAAAAAGAAGCTCCGTCTCTAGACGTGAAGTAGTTTCTGACTGTGACACTCACGTTATGGTGGTGGTGAGGGTGTGAGTGCTCGCAGTCCCGGGTGCTGTGGGGCAGGGTGCCATCGTGGCCATGTGAGAACAGGCCACTGGTGCCATTGAGCAGTGGCAAGCCGTTGGGAAGTTTGTGGTGGAGGTGATGGCATCCATTGTGTCCATAGCCCCCATGGACATTCCCAGAGATGTGGCTGGTGCCAGGCAGCGTAGTGTAATCATGAACGTGGCTGTTCATGTCTGCTGACTGGTACATGTAGTCAGTGGGGTTACACTCTGCAGCGGAGAAGGAGACAATAAAAGTTAAGATACTGAAGCCAATTCTTCAACCTTATTACTCACTGAATGAAGACACATCTGCGCCAATTTAAACATGAGACAGCTATAATGGAAATTTGTGTGTTTGTTGATCCTATGAAGTTACTTTAGAGTGAATTATGGGACAGCTTGGACTGAGAATATACAGAATATGACAGATGGTTTTAAAACACATTATGCAAATCTCCCATCTGACAATTGCACATTTCGCACACTGGCTTTATTTCATCCATAAACTCACTGTGCATGTTGTTTTGCTGGCGATTCCTCCACAGACACATGGCAATAAAAGCCAGCAAGATAAGCACCATCACTCCCAAAACACAGCCCACGATTAGGTACAGTAGTCCTCCAGGAGGGCTGGGTGGCTCCGGCAGGGGAGGGCCCGGTGGGGTGATGGGATGATGGCTGGATGATCCAGGAGACTGACGTGCTGCAGCAAAGAGGAAGGAGGATACATAAGGACTAGCAACAAAGAAGAAACATAACACAGTAACAAACTATAAAATGCAAACCATTGTTGTTGGTCTTATAAAACTCAGAACATTTATAATGTGTAATTATGGCGATCATACCCGTCATTAAAATTACAGCCTCCGCAAAAACATGCCTGGACTTCTGATAAAGTGGTGGTTTGGTTGATGCATGGCATGAGTCATTTCTTGTGCGGCACAGTTTGTGTTTTCTTACCTTTAGTCTCACAGATCATGACGTTGCTGTATTCGCTCTCTCCCCCGTCATTAAAGCACTGCATCTTGATATCGTAGGAGGTCTCAGGCTGCAGTTCTCCAATCATGTGCCAGTGTTTTACACCTGAGACGGCAGGAGACACAGAGGAGGGGGAAGAAAAAAGGGGGAAGACACGAGTGAGAAACCTCTACAAGTCGGTGTTTACTCGCATCCACTGTGTAAACTCCCAATCAGTTTCTCCCTCCTTCTCTCCTGCTCTTCATGTCTCACACTTTCATGGAGGTCATGTTCTTTCACGCTCGCTCTCTCTCATTCATCCCCCTCTCGGCTTCAGTCCCCCCCACATCTCTCTACTCTGTCAGTCCCATGAGGGCTCAGACAGTTGATTTACTCTAGTCAAGCTCCATATACGGCAGCTTCATATTTGTCCTGGCCTGCCTCCAGTATTCCCACTCCACACACACACACACACACACACACACACACACACACACACACACACACACACACACACAAACTCACACCATTACGTGGACTGAACTCACAGATGAGACGACAATCTCCAACATAGAAATGCTACATTTCCGACAAATGAGGCTGAAATAAGCTGCTGGTGCTGTTGTTGTGTTTAATATTAGGTGTAATGAATCACTGCACATGTTCTGCATCTGTCCCATGGCAGCTTTTAACTCTAGTGAGTGGAAACAATAAAGGAAACATGCTGCTAAAGCTAAATCTACTCTGTGCTGTAAATCAGAATCAATATTAAAGCAAGGAAGGGTTTGGTACTGAACTTAAATACACATACAATACCCCAGCTAAAAGTGACTTTACTATCAAGATAGAAAAAGCAGCTAAAAATAAATTTAACACCCACTAGTGAAGGACGATTTAGATTTAGCAGTTAATAACTTCTATATCTAGACATATTGGCATCCTTCAAACCACCTAAACATGGCCCACTAGAGGGCCCAGTCACAGACGTTTGTCCCTGATAGTGAGGAGTCTGCCGAAAGACACACAGAAGGTAAAGAGCTGCGTCCTTCCCTTCCTGTACCAGGCTCCACTGTTTGCATTCCACCCAGCAACTTGAGCCCCTCTCCTCTGTCCGGGCTCATATTTCAGCTCTGCCCCATTAGTTGGCAACAGTTTATTAAAAGCAGGTTTCAGAAAGCCCTGCTGTCTAGGAACAGCAATTTCTATAAATCAAACATCCGAAATGCCCTCTTCACTACACCCAGCCCTCCACACTAAGTGTCCATTATGCTCCAAACTCCCAGTTTATGTGCACAGCAGATAAATGTCAGAGACAGGATGAAGCTGTCGACAAACACTCCGGACAGACACACAAATATTAAAATCCGAATTTCATCTTACCTTCAACAACATCCCTTTTGTAGTCGCTGTCATTGTCGCTGTCAGTGGGCCGGTAGTAAATATAGAAACCTTGGATCGGCGTGTTGTTGTTACTTGAGGGACTATACTGAATGGGGATGATAAAAGAGATTATGTTAGACTACAGCAATCTGGTGGGTAATTATTATACAAAGAGAGGAAATTTCCGGCAACTAATGGCAGGTCTTGTTATCAGCAGATGTACAGGACTGCAAGCGAGACTGTGATTGCACCGTCTGAAGTTGAGGAAATAATGAGACTGTCTGAGGTTAAGTTAATGTGGGTAACTATCTACAGCCATCTGCAGTTCAAACTGGTGTAAGCTTTTAAAAATCAAAACATGGATGGACAGGGCCTCTTAATCCCTGCCAAAGCAGAGCTCTAATCAGAGCAGCCTCTGAAATAAAGGCCTGATTGAGCCTCAGCTGCTAAAGAACCACAGGAGAGCCAGCTGGAAAACACTTCTGGAAAACTATTCTGGCTGACCTTAGACTGTGGCAGGAGGTGTACTGGTCTTAGTACAGACACGGTACGGTACTTCAAGTTTTCCATTTCACGGTACTTTATAGACCAAAACTTTACATTTGACTCTTAATACTGGCTTAAGGTACAAGTTGGTCCTCCGCTAATCCCCAGTCTGATACATAACGAGTGTCTAGGGTGTACTCACAGTCCAGCGCAGCATGATCTGTGTGTCGCTGATGGCGTCTGTGGATGAGATGTGAGGTCCGACCACAGGACGGTCCGCCATACGTGGGCTGGCTTGCGGCACCTGGTACGGCTTCGAGGGAATGCTGTGAGGACTCTCACCGTACAAATTCGAGGCAACAACACGAAACTTGTAGGTGGAACCTGAGAAAGACACAATGAGATTGTTAAAGTACAGTGGCACTGAGCAATAACTGAAGGATAGTATCATGTATTGTTTAGTAATAAATTAAATCCAGCTATGCTGATACCCATCTCATCTGAGAGGAGCAATCGTGTCGTGCTTCGCTGAACTCTAGAGAAAAACTCACCAGGCTCCAGACTGCGAACTTCCACAGACAGTTTGAGAGGCGAGATGTTATCCGCAGCCACGACCCACTCTGTGCTGCGGCCGCGTCTGTACTCCACACGGAAAGCTGTGATGGGAGAACCACCATTTGCTCTCGGGATCCAGGTTACATACACCGAACTTTCAGTCGCCATAGAGATGGTCGGGCGATCAGGAGCCTCTGGTACTGAGTCAAAAACAGATAATAGAACAGAATTAACGTTACGGTGTGCAGACGTCTGTGAATCCGATTAAAAACACACAACATAAGAACTGGCAACTGCATCCCACCTCATGAAAAGATGGAACAAAGTTAACAGAGAAAGAATGCATCACATCGCAGTGAAGCGGCATGCCGTGGAGGAATGTGTACTTACTGCCTGGGCTCTTAGCGTGTCATAGTTAGAGAGGGAAGGAGCGAGTAAAAGAGGGAGAGAAACAAGGGTTAGTGAAAAGACTGATGTGAGTTTCAGCAACGTAGGCCTGATTGTAATGCACACACACACACACACACACACAAAGATTTGACCCTAAAGCTTTCTGCTTACAGCATCCCTCATCCAAAGAGTCATTACAGGGTGTCAACTATTGTTTCTTCTGTTTCAACCCGAGGCACAAAGAAACAAAGCAGACCTCATTCAAATATTACGCTCTGTCTGGTCATGAACTGTCTACACAATAGAAAGTCCCATAACTTCCTCAGAAACATCCCACACTCATCATCTGAACAGAGTCCAGCAGCTGCAGCAAGTTTACACACAGTCGGCGATTGTGTCTACACCAACCTCTGTCATGTATAACAACTCCAAAGTGTGTGTTGGGAGATTTGTCCTCTGGAGCTTTCGGGGGCATCGAGATGACGGGAGGCTTGGATGGATTCTTGTTGGTGGAGACGCTTTTCTCTGAGAGAGGAAAAAGAAAAGTTGAAAGTAAGAAAACAAGGCATAACAGGTCTTCAGGGCTATCAATTCCACCAAAGGCACATGGAACGGCTCCGGATGTTGGCTCTGAAATCTCAAATTTCCTCCTGGTTTCCAGAGCTGTTCTGGTTTTATCAGGGTGGGTTTCAGGTTTCCACTTGACAACTCTGCAGCCATGACTTAACCGTGTAGCTGCCTGCGTAGGTGCATCCAAGTTCACACTAAAAAATAAATCTAAAACTAAACTAAACAATATATACATTTATATGAAATCTCTAAACAGGGCTGTAGCTGCCACCGTATGTATTTTAATGAGAACGTTCAAGACTAAATAAAATGTTCTGCGTTTTGTATTTCTCCATCAGGAATTTTATTTCTGTTAGCGTGGAGAAGATTTCACATGTTTTTTTGAGGATACCCATGTCAAACACTTCTTAAGGAGGTGCCGTTGTTCTGGTGAGTTTGGAACCACATCTCAACTTAAGAGCCTGGTTTTTGGTCCTGGACCACTTTGTACAAGTCCCACCCTTGGGATACAATAATTTCTGAGTGTTTTGGCAGAATTTCACATTTTTCTGACCAAGGAACATTTTGTCAACCCTGCTGTGGGAAAACATTATTGTCTGTTTCTGGAACATTTGCAGTTAATTTTTTTTTGTGTCGTCTCAAAAACACAAAAACATTTCTGACAGTCATTCACTATGACAACGGGTCTGATCATTATTACTGCACACAAGGAGCGTTGTTGAATTATTGTAGTTATTAACCTCAGATAGAGAATAAATCTCAGATATAAATTCTAAATCAATCTAATAAATCTGCTCTGTTCCTGAGTCAGGTTAGCTAATTGGAAATACTTTAAGCTTCCTCTTACACAAATCACACATGTTCTGTGGATTTACTCTGAATATTAAAAACGCAAATATTAGAAAAAGGGTACAATCCATACTTCTTCAATCTTTAACTCAAAAATGCAATGTGCGTTGCATATTTCCTGTTCTCTTGAGACTTCTTCCAACAGAGAAAAGGATGCACGTCTCTGCTATTCCTATGATAAATTCCCACCTGAACATCTGCTGAGTCCAGAAATGACCAGATGCTCTTTAACTCAGAGACGCTGACACCAAAATCTGACATTTACTGCTGATGTTTTAGGCAGCTGAGGTTTTTCATTTTTTCCACCTACACTGGGAGTAAAGCTGTGTCTTCCATTTATTCCCAGTGAAACTTTTAATCTAATGCACTCTGGTGTTAAAGTGAAACACTAACAATGGTAATTTTAACATTTTGTGCTGGTACTGACCCTTGCCGGTGCGGAAGGTAAGCATGGCTGGCTGGCCTTCGCCCGCTGCACTTCGAGCAACCATCAGCACCTCGTAGAGACTGGAGGGCTCCAGCTCCGACAGCCGCAGGGTCTTCTCGCTGCCAGGGACACGAACTGTATGCCAGCTCCCCACCACCGTTCCCATTTCATCGACCTGACACACAGACAGACGGCCACACACACAGACAAATACAAACACATGACTAAAAATGACAGCGAGAAAAACAAAATCATCTGTCGGTTCTGTGTCTTTCCGTGCCTGAATAATGACAGGGAACAGCTTCACAAACAATGCCTGTGAGATTTCTGTCACAGTTTCCAGCTCCAGCAAAAGTAAATCTTGCTGCCAGCAAAGTCTTAACTAGTATCATGCAGTTTTATAGGCAGAGTGAGCGTATTACTGAAGCAAACACATGACTTTAAAGAGGAAATGACCAACTTTCAGTCGGTCCAGGTCCTGACCGGACCTGCTTTATATAATGAACAAATCACATTCGCCCATTCTCAGCTGGGTTAAGCCAAAACCAAAACCAGCAAAGGGAAAGTTTATGAGTTTGTAATGAAACATAAATCTGTCTCAGAAACAATGGCTAGAAAGAAGCGAAACATAACAGGAAGTATTTTCCTTTAGCAGAAAAGCTGTGACTCACCTTACGATATTTGACGAAATAGGCGTTGATTGGACTGCCCCCATCACGCCCGGCTCTCCACTCCAGGTCATACACATCAGGCTTGTGAGTCTGAGGCGGGCTGGTGATGATCGGAGCCTCTGGAGTAGGACGGTCACCGCTCCGATCAGATGGCAGGTCGATCGCGTCAATGTCATCTTCAGCCAGGAAGCGCTCGTGACCCTCATCGCTCTGCATAGGGTGAAGCGACGGTGAAGCGTCCAGCAGCACGCGGGCCGTAGATTCCAGCTGTGGCTCTGTCACAGAGAAAAATCAAAGATGATTATAACCGAGATCGTCACTAAGTCTAGTTAATATCATTTATGTCCTGTTGTGCTGTGTTTTGGACATCACCACTAGAGAAAGTGCGGCGTAATAAAAGCTGTGTTCCTGTGATTAACAGAGGTGGCCCTACAAGTCCACAGGGGGAAACCAGTGCTGGAAAGTTTAACATTTAGAATGAGTCTTATAATCTCCATAAAATAACAAGAAAAACCTGGATCTCTGCAGCTCTAAATAATCATGCTTTGTTTGTTTCTTTTCTTAAATCTTCACCAGAACCAGAGCCGTCCACCTGGGCGAAGCACACAGGCCAGAAACTTTATAATAGCTGACACTCGTTTGGCAGAACTTGGGTGGAATTTTTCACAGACTGTGGGACGCTGAGCCCGGCCCATGAAAGAGGGGACTGCTTGACTCGGAGCTGCGTCACTGAGGTCAAAGAGCACGGTAACTGAACTTGAACAAGCGAATAAGCAGCAACGCATGGCCCACAGGGGCACACTGCAGGATCCTGGGTCCAGTTTAGGGCTGTTTCTGGCGTATGTGGCACCGGTTCACTTTGTAATCCAAACAGGCCCGGAGCTGGTAACACTAGACCTGATCCTGGGACTGCGGCCAGCTGCCACACATTCCACACGCCGACCATTAAAATACCGGAGAGAATCAGATCCCAGCACTACATCCAGTCCCGCACACTCTCCCGCTCCTTCTCAACCTCTACGGGCTCCAACTCGGAGCTTAGTCACATCTGGGGCTCTTCCTCCAACACGCTGATACAGGAGGAGGCAACTGAGGCCACACCATCCTGACGGAGTGGAGTGATATACTGTATCTTGAGTAAGTGTTACTACACCTGGACAGAGATATGCTGCCAGAGAAAGGTCAGTCCATTAGAGAATACCTGGGAGTAGATGTTGTAGTAAATCACAAAAGCTTACATAGAGGGGAGGCCCCCAGTTTAACAGAAGTCCGCTTGTTGGAAGAAAGTTATTTTTATATTAAATAATGAAGAGAAACTCAAAGAGTTTATCAATGATATCAGTAGGAGGTCGCACATTTGATATTGTCTATCAGCTTTTTGTTCAATGTCAACAAATAATCACTTCAGCGCTCCTTGCGGCTGCTGCCGAGGCGCGATCGCTGCCATTTGGAAGCAGAAAACAGTGTGTGTTGACGGGAATGACGGGGAGCAAACAGCCAATCCCGTGACAGAATAAGGACACCACATCTCCCCTGTGGTACATCCCACTTAACAGATGAAAGCCGGGAGTTGTCATGGGGATGGAAACAACGATACCAAACAGAAAAGGAAACATGTGTCAGACTGCTGTTTGTGATGAATGGCAATAACAGACCACATGAGAGTTTCAGTGCAAGCTGATTTCAATACGTTCTGGAGCCTGGTGCTTCACAAACAGCTCACCAGAGGTGGATCAAAGAGTTTACCTCTGCTGAACGTGTCCAGCTTATCGTCTTCATGCTCTGTTTTTCTGTAAAAACATGGTCTGGAGTAAAAGATATAAAAGCTCATTCTTCTTCCCTAGCATTTTTTTGCTAAGCCTATTTGATTTGTACTCCCCAGCACATGAAGCTGTATTAATCATTCTGCAGATAGAAGGGTGAGCAGAGAAATGGGGCCCAGCCGAAGAGCGGCTGGGGAGTAAGGAAAGGGGAGGCTTGGGGGAGAGTGCTGGAGGAGAGGGAGGGTTGTGATGTGTTAATAAATAAAAGGCTGTGTATGATGTTGACAGCTGGGTGGTCTGATCCTCGTCATAACCCTCCACGGCTACTCCTTACATTCCAGCGTCCGGGGGCTTATCCCTGACGGCGTGCACAAAGCTCACTCTCACGCTCAAGCTCAGTTCAAGGCTCAAGAGGAGGGCGGCCTTGGCCAAACCCCTCCTACTGGCCCTCAGAAAAACACACACACAAATTTGCACCTAAAGAAAGGACTCCCTGCAGATACAGTATGTGCAGACCCCCAGAGAAACACCTGGTAAGACGTCTTAACCCTTTCCAACACTACCAAGAATATTTGCAACAAACACCCAAACATCGTGAATCATTTATTGCCCCAGTCTAACGCAGAGATACATACCTGACTGTGTCGTAAGTATTCCATATGACTGTGCTGAACCAACGCCATTGTCCAGCAGACACTGATACACTCCCTCATCCTGTGGTGTCACGCCCGTTATAATAAGGGAGGATCCGGAGATCTGAAAGCGCTGCGATGGAGAGACGGGACGAGCGTTGAACAGCCAGGTGATATTTGGGGATGGGTTTCCTCTCGCTGTGCAAACAAAGTGAGCAGAGGAGCCAGGAGAGACGAGCTGGTTGGTCGGGCCCTCTGTGATAGACACGGGCTCTGTGAAGGAAAGAGATGAAACATTTACGTCACAGCACAATCTGCTGCAAACAGTTCCCGTGTAAAGCAAAGCTTTTTCTTTTTTTCTTACCGAGAACATTCACAGTGTAGTTAGCGCTGACGACTGTCCCCTGCTCAGTCTCAGCTGTACAGGTGTAACTCCCTTCATCACTTGTCGCCACCTTAACAAAGACCAAGTTGTTGTGCTGTCTTTGGGGAGAAGACTCTGCTGTGACCTCTTTGCCGTTCTTAAACCATTTTGCAGCTGGTGCAGAGCTACCAGAGATGGCGCACTCCAGCGTCAGCGGCTGAGACTGTTGCACCGAAACCGTCATTGAGGTGGTGGGGTAAACTATCCGCACAGGTGAGGAGGAGTCTGAATCTAAACGAAGGGACCATGTTAGCAGAGAGCAACATAAAATAAAACTGATATGATATGAACGATTCTGAATTTGAATTAAACTTTATCAGACTTACGTTTTATTACCAGCTTAGTACCGTGAGGCTGCACGACAGCTTCTCCAGTAACAGGGTTGAATGCACCACATTTATACGTGCCCTGATGCTGTGGTGAAACAGAGACAATCTGGAGGTTTCCAGAGGGAAGAACTAAATAGTCATCTGAATAGAGAAGGACAAACAGTTTCAGTAGGCAAATATCAAAACAGTGAGCACAACTGCACATTTATTTGCTGGTTGCATACTCACCTGTTGACGCTTCTATCCATTTCCCCTCGTACTCTTATTTTAGGAAGTGCTGGTGGGACGCTGTGCGGTAGGGGACACTCTATAAGAACTGTGCTGCCTTCCTGCACGGATAATGACCGTCGTCTGCCATCTTCATATTCTGATATTTCTGCATGGACAGAAAAAGAGTCAAATATTTATCAGACGTTTAATGTGTGCTGAGTATCAGCGCAGTCGAGAACAAAGGCCAAGAGTGCTACTCAGGTTGAGCTGTTTGTGTTGGACCACTGAGTTTGTTTATTGTTGCGGTGAATGACTCTAGTCAGCCGGATACAGCTCCAGATCAGGGTCAACCCCTTAGTGTAGCGTCCAACAGCAAGCAGCGTCTCAGCAGGAACATAACACTACACAGGAAAGCCCAAGGCTCATTAAGGATACTGGTCAAGAGGCATCTGGACGGGTGCCCGAGTAAAAATTCCTACTGCTTCCTTCCCCACCGCCACTCAGCAGCAGGCAGCCGTGGACAGGCGTTGTTTTTAATTGTTCAGCACTCACAAAATGGCCTTCATTTTTTCAAGGCGACTTCCTCTTGTTCTTTACGCCTCTGCTTTGAAGTGAGAAGTATGCACACCAGGGTAATTCTCTATATCCGTACCTGCTATGGCCACACGTGCCAGACGGCTGGCGATAGCCGGCCCGTGGTCCAAGCGCGCCACACACTGATAGAGCCCAACGTGGCTAGGCTTAAGCGAGGAGATGGTGAGGGAAGCTCCATTGGGCTCCACACCAGGCAGACTGCCTCCATCCAGGGGAAGGCCTCTGAAGCGCCAGGAAACCACAGCTGATGGCGGACTCACCAAGCAGCGCAGACGAGCAACAGATCCTTGCTTCTGAACCAAGGATTCAGGCTCAGAGCGGAAGGAGGGATATTGAGCTGAGAGAGGAACAGAGGAAAACAACATTTTGAATCAGAAGCTTTGTTATACTGACACTTTAAATGTGCAATATCAGGTTCAGCATCTGTGTTGTTTTTACCAGTAAAACTCAAAACTACTATTTCTACTACTAAATCTACTATTAGTTAAAGCATTTGGCTGGAGCTCACATCTGTATCCTTTACCTTATTAAGTCTGATTTTCAGGGGGCGCCAAGCCTTGTTTTGCTGTGATGGGTATCAAACTAACTCTTAGCAATGCAGTTTTAAACAGCATGACAGCAACTTACATGAGCAGCTGATAAGCAGAGACTGGCTGAGACACAGCACAGTGGACAGGAGGACCCTTAGGCCACTGTCCATGGTGCACTTTAACCCCTGTCAGCAGCCGTGTTGCCCAACACGTTTCCTCCTGCCTGTTCAGCAAACCTGCAACACACAAAAGAGAGGAGAAACTGCTTGAAAACGTGACAGCGTCCACATGATTCCCCAAGGGGATCGATAAAGTATGTCATCGTCATCAAGGTGAGACGGAAATACGGTAAAGTAAGCTTTACAGTGAGTTCAGTGGTGATCTGAGCAGGAAAAAAATGATTTGCTCCGAATGTGTGCCGTATGACAATCGCTCTAATCTTCATGACACATCCTCTTTACACACTCCTTGATCTCCACCTCCCACCCTCTCCTCTGACCCCTCTTCAGTTCTCCACGGAGGCTGGAATGTCCAGCCACTCTTCCCCCCTGCTTCTCTCTCCCACTGGGCTGCTGAGATCTCCTGCTAATGGAGTGGCTGTGGAGAGACTGCGGCCTCGCTCTTAATATCACTCTCTTGTCACACTGTGTTGCTTCCTCATAGGTTCACTGTAGCCTGAAGTGCAGGCGCAGACACACACAGGGAGACAAGAGAAGAGCCAAAGGGAGAGATAGAAAAGGAGCTGAGGGCACGTAATTAGGAGCATTCCTCTATCCTTTTCAACCCGACCCCCTCCAACTGCGGCACCTCCTCCTCCTCCTTTTTCTAAGAGTAATCCGGGCAAGCTTTGATCCCAGGTTCTTGGTTGGTAACCAGGGTTTGAGCCTGATGTCTGAGGGACAAAGGCCGTCCAGCTGTGATATTCACACTGGCACTTTGGTGGCTCTCGGACGTTAACGGAAAGGACGAACAGGGCTGGAAGGTGGGTCAAATTAAAAGGTTGATGTCTGGGTGTGTTTGGTGAACCGGATTCTAACCCTCAGTCTCGAACCCAAACATTGTTTCATCTGAGCGACAATCAAGCGGGTCAATTTGTTTAGCCTCCTCTCTGCGCTGTAGTGTGGCTTGAAAATGACAAGTTAGTCCCAGTGGGCGACGGTCGAATTAATGAGCTGAGTACATTTCTGTCATTTGTTTAATCCTGATGACATTCAAGTCACACTTATATAAAACAGAGAAAAGCTGTAAATTTGAACAAACTGGAGGAAGGAAATGTTCTGTGATAAATGATGTAAGCAATTTATCAAAACTGTTGTCGAATCATTTTCTGTTCATTTGCTATTTCAACAATAACTGAGTGACGCTCATGGGACTTTTATCTCTCTATGATCAAACCAATGAGACACAGATGCTTTCTTCATGTGCTTATTCTCCCTCTCTTCAACTTGCTCTGTCAGAAGGCATCTTGAGAGGAGGAGGAGGAGGAGGAGAGAAGAGAAGAGAAGAGAAGAGAAGAGGCAGGAAATAATAAACTCTCCCAGCTCCTGCCTCACATCCTCTTCTCACCCTGAGGTCAAAGGTCAGCAAAGAGTTGAGAAAGAGAGGGTGAACCAGCGGGTGTCTGGTGGCCCTGGACCAGCCCTCAGAGGTCAACTCTACCTCTGGCCCTTTCACACACAAGGACACACTTAGAATTTCACAGTTTTACACATTTAACTAAGCAAAACATTTAAAACTGGTAGAAATAACCATGTTGCTTCCTAAATGGCTCAAATGTCAGCTAGACATTGACTGAATTACAACAATAATCTGCGTTTGTCCCTCTTTGAACATACTCTGGCTGGAATATGCTACATTATGTATGAGTTGTGCCCTTTGCATCTAAGGCACCCGTTTAAATATGTGTATGCTCATTCAGGCAGATCAAACCCACATCTTGCAGGCTAGCATTTCTCCATCCCACGAGTTGTAACAGGCCTTTGCAGACTGCCCCCATGTCATCAGTGGAAACTAGCTTTCTCCCTCTGCCGGAATAATGATATATAATTACAATAATAACAACAGTGCTATAAAAATGCACAGCCCGAGCGCGGGCACATTGGCACATGATACGATGAGAAACCAGAGCCGATTCTGTAACTCCCTCTCTCTTTATCTGCGTTTCTTTCTCTTTCTTGTTTTAACCAGTTGCTTCCTCCCAGTAGGCGTATCAGTCAGGCACCACAGCTTCAACTGGATGCCCTTGTATAAACACACACACAGCTGCCTATCTAGCCCATCGATCTGGCACAAGGAGGAAACACAGGGGCATCATTCCTGCTTCTTATCTGTTTGGCTTTACTCTTACATCCGCCAACATGAAGCTGCCCCAGTGGAGACAGACAGACACTGCGAGGATATCTTGTATCGCTCATCACACAAAGTTGTCCCGATGCTGGCAGTACGGACCGCAGGGTAAAGCAAGTCCTGTTGCCTTTTGAGAAGACACCCAGACAAAAGCTGGCGTTACCCTTACCCTACAAATGTGAAGCTCCTGTCAAATAAAGTGTGACTGGTCTGGGAGCCGTCTCCTTTGGTCCATTGTTGATCTGCAGCCAGCCCACTCTCTCACTCTTCTGCTCCCCTTCTTAAAACTCCAGACTGTACACTTTAAGGAAAACAATCCTCTGTTCCAGATTTCCTCCTCCTATCCCAAATCTAATACCGTGTTATTTTCTGTTTTCGCACTTGAAGATGTTGGAGATGCACAGTCATTCTCAAGGTGGGTTCAACCAGCTATAAATTGAAGAGACATCCTCCCAACAAAAAAACTCTGACCACTGAAAGCTGATACACAAACACAGGGACACTTTGGGAAAATAAATGAGGGCAGTGTCAGTGAGTTCAAGTGGAAAAGTTCCTATGTTTTTGGGTGTGGGGGTTGACCTATGTATGTATGAGAAATGTTTGACTGACACCTGGCTTAAGTGTGTGAAAGCTAGAAAAAACAAGTCTTTTTAGACTACCTCTGTCTTTTTACACTTATTTTATCAGTCATGCTCCCTTAGAGGAGAATCCATAAAAGATATGCACTGTCAGACATCACCTTTATTTGCTCATCTTGGGAGTAATACAAAGCTCAGATAGACACAGGAATAGCACCATCTATCCTCTTGCAGGACAAGAGGGATCCCTGGTGATGACACAAGAGAAAATAAACACACTGACAGGCTACCCTCAGGGAAGGGAAAGTAGTTTGAGTTCTTGGGGGTGTTAGCACCTGCACTTCTTTTTTTGGCCTCCTCTCTACAGGAACTACTTAAAGCCCCATTTGCCCCCATGTAGGGCCAGCCCATATCCCTGTCATATTGGGTAAACAGGGACAAAAGCAATGCAGCGGAGCATCAAAGATCTGGGGGGAGAAGGAAGAACAGGTCACAACTGGTGCCGCTGGCTGAGGCAGGGGCCTGGCCTCTCCACTTCACAAGACTGCACAGCTGAATGAAAGCCAACTTCAAAAAGCTCCGATGTTGACTTGATAACAGGGGTTGATATTGACTGTTCCGCCAATCAACACTAGACAACCAATCTAATCAATCTAAAAGATTTATCCGTAAAAGAATAGAGAATTGTAAGTAAAACCTGGAGCTGAATGAAGCTCAGAGTTGGTGATAAAGATGTAAAGGGTAAGGGAGCAGTGGGGTGTAAGCGAAAGAGCAAGTCTCTTCTGGTATGATGGTCTAATCTGACCTGTGAGCTGAAACTGATTCACATGCTATACCCCAAACCTGCCTGCACTCGCCCCACATGTCACTGACAGAGGATCTGCAGCACACACATTCCTCAGCTCCACAGAGAAAGGGAGACAGAGAGACGGACACACTGAAAAAGAAGGAGAAAGAAACACACACACAAGATAGGAGATATTGTATATTCAAAACAAAATGAAAGGCGGGGGAGGGGGGCACACAAGAGAAAATAGAAAGTGGTCTCTGGGAGAGTAGGGTATGAAGAGGTAAAACAGTCACTGAGAGGTAAAACGCTGCCAAGCTCTGACATTTCTCCTCCCTCTTAATTTGGCTCGGAGATAGAGACGTACAGATAACGGCTGAGTTTGCATCCACATCTGCCAAAACTGACTGATGATTCAGACTGACTACATTCAGCACAGCCCACTTGGGAAGGGCCTCTTGGGAGAAGAGACTCTGGGGGACCATTATGGCCTCTTCTATTGGTCGGGGTGAGCCCACTAAGGCAGCCCGGGGCCACAGAGAAAACTAATGAGTGGAAACACTGGGCCTCTGGTATGGCCTAACTCTGTCTGATTAAAGACTGAGACATTATTAAAAATGGGACAGACTTTGAAAAGGGGAGTCAGCTAAAGAAAGGCAGAGAAAGAGAGACATGATTTGGAATCAACTTAGGGAATTAAGAGGAGAAAGAAAAGAGGTCCTTTTCTTATACAATGAGATGGAAAAGGACAGAAATCACATTGGAGGGTCGATCCATAATGCAGAATGACTGACCTTGTCCAATCCCAACATCCTGCACAAAGTTAATGCAAGTCTCCCCTTAATAAATCATTTAAACTCAATGTGAATGCAGAAGACAAATGAGATACATCTTCAAGGACAGTCTGCTTTTCAGACTGCTGTCTCTCTGTGCTTCTGTCGGAGGACAGAGCATCAGCAGTCCGAGAGGCTCAGGGTGATGGCGGGGCCAAGTGGGTCCCAGAACTCTGCGACGCCACAGTCCCGACAACACCAACGTAGTGTGGGATCAGAAGAGAAGAAGAATGAAAAGAGAGGCCCCCGGGGATCAGACAGTCACATCCCACAAAGCCCTGTTTACCAAGGACACACATGCCCCCCTTCTCTTCCTCTCCCCAACGCCTCAGTTCACCAAAGCTTGACCCTCCCAAAGTGCCAGGGCCGGGACCTGGGAGACAGCGCTAATTCTACCCCGAGGCTTGTTGGCCGAGGACACAAACAGAGAGCTGAGAAGGGAGAGAAAGGGAGGGAGGTAGAAAGATTGAGAGAGAGGGGAGAGAGTGGGAACTGAATGGTACAGTATGCAAAACCCATCTTAATTGGAGATTGTTCTGCAATGTCTTGTTTTTCCTGGGAATATGTGAAGAGGAGGGACAGGAGGGTGGGGAGGTATGGTTGTTTCCCAAGGTCCTGAACAGCGGGATTAACCACAGGGGCGAAACTCAATAGTGGCCTCGGACATTGGAAACAGATCCCTGGGTATCGCCACCATACAAGGCCACCTCAAGACCTTTTGCAAAGCGCATGTAACTAACAACCCTACTCCATTGTTGGAGCTCTCTGGGCCCTTCCGGCTGATTTCACAGGCCTTTCAGACCACAGGGTAACGTCTGCTCAGACGAAAAGGTAATTCTGATGGAAAGGAGGAATGCACAAAAAGGTCTTCTTGCCCGCAGGGTGTGTTAAAACACTGATCTCCAACATGTGCCAAGAGTCTGATTCCTCACACCGGGCGAGAGGGGAGCTGGGATTGTGCAGCTGTGGCACAGAAGGCCACAGATACACATTCCACAGTATCAGCCCTGATTAAAGAGATGAGAGGAGAACACGTTAATGCAGGGGAGGGAAAATGATCAGGTTTGCCAAATGTCTTGAACATGTCCACCTTCTCCGAGGGAGTCGAGATATTATCTGTATTTTTAAATTCCGTTGTGTGGGCTTTGAACTATGGGCATTCAGTGATCTGATCCAGCTGCCCCCCACCCCTACTCCCCTCAGCGTAGTCTCCCTTCCCTCCCCAACTCTCCTGGATTCCATCACTACCCGTGTCTCTACAGCAACAAGCAGCGCAGACGCAGACAAAAGTTTCTGTTCAGTCTCCCCCTGATAGATCCCTGGCTGCTGACCAAAGGACTTTCAAACTTACACATATATTAAATAATGTAATTTCAAACATGTGCAACAAAAACAAAATGACAGGGTGTCCAAATAGATACTAACAAGAAACTCCGTTTTACAAAGTTGGTATTTTAACCAACCAGAAGTAAAGCTAAACTGGGCTCCCTTCAGGGTGTTTGCTTCTTCTTTGTTTGTCACTTGAGAGGCGTGAGAAAAAGTGCACACAGGGTATTTTCATTTTTCAGAATGATAAATTGACTCTGCAAATATAATGGAGTGATGGCTTCATACTCACGGGAAGGGGGAGGATTTTTGGAGCAGAAACCTTGCCTGGCGTCCAGAGCTAGCCGGCAGGACAAAAAATAAACACATGTAAAAAAGGTTAAAATATAGTTAGAGTTTTTCACCAATTCCACAAATCTCCTGCAAAAACCCCAAACAAACGAGCTCTTTTGTACATCAGGTTTGAGGACCCAAAGATAAATACACCCAAACAGTCTGCAAATGCTTTATTTAGTTTGTCTAAATGTTTATCCGTCTCGCCATGTAACACTTCACGCTTGTTGTAAGGCAATTGGGTGATCGCAAAACAAACTTGGTGGCGATACGTCAACACACATATCATCTGAGTTTCCACTTCTGGCACTTGGTCAAATCGTAAAAAGCCCTCCAACATGTTTAGGGTCGAGGCTGCTCATTGCTGTAGCGCTAGAGGTGAGAAGAGCTGTTGGCAGATGACGTAGTGCTCCGATGCAGCCAAGAGAAACACGACCTCATGACAACAGGAAAACACAGCAATCATACAGAAACCATGGAGCGAGCTAGCTCACTGCTTTCTTTATGTAGGTTTGTGTGTATGTTTGCTACTGTATAAGAGCACCACAAAGATGTTTCTGTGATTTATTTTACAGGATTAAAATCAGTCAAACTTGAGATGCGTTCCCGTTTATCAACAGGCAGAAATGAGGCTCCACCTCAAAACATTCCCCGAACAATGCAGAAGGCTGGACCAACCATAAATTGCATCCTTCTGACTTAAATTCCTCTGCTCACTTTGAATATCTTTTAAAAATAAGGGATCCCATTGCTCCCTGAGGGGCTGCATTTCGGAGTAGGGAAGGCCCAAAATGGCACCCATAACCACAGGCCCGGAGTTAGGCAGCAGCAGCACCCGCATTGCCTCACACTCTGATCTGGGAGAAAAACAGCCCTTCAAACAAGTAGCCTGTTTGTCAGCTGCAGAGGAGTGCCAGCCACTAGTTTTGCCTTAATATAGTCTTGCTGATCCTTGCGCTGGCTTTTCAACAGCGCACACATTCTGGTTCTTAGAAAACCCATGTCAGATGTGACTTATTGGTTCAACATTTGAAATAGAAAGCTGTGGTTGCTCACAGTTTCGAGAAGAAAAGACACTGAATGTTGGGGCCTGCGCTGAGGCGAGCGACTAAGTCAGGCGCATTTAGCAGGGTCACTTACAGGAAAGGAAAAAGAAATGAATCTTGCAAACAGGAAGACGCTGAGGATGCAAAAAAAAAAATAATTTCCCATGTTCTGAAATATTTTGCTGCGAGAGCTGTCAGCAAAGGTCCAGTTCAGAAGTTCATTCTCTGAAATCTTCCCTAGGGCGGCGCAATCATTAAGGAAACTGCACAAGACAAGGCTGCGGAACAATGGGTTTCATCGTGTATTCGCCTGACAATTATGAGAAAAATAGTTGTTTTTGGCGAGAGGCGAGGATTGTGTAAAAATGCCACGTCAACCCCTCCTGAGGAACTTTATGTTCTCTCCCATACATGTGGCGTTCTGCATCACATTGATGGCAAACACCATACTAAAGCTACACAAGCCAAAAAGCACCTCCCTGAATGATTAAGAAAAATAGAGAGACATTTACAGACAGTAACAAACTGAAAACCATGAGGAAAAGAAGGCCTTGCAGCTTTCTTTTCCGCAGTCTTGGTCTTTTCATCAGTTCTTTCAGCTATGTATGACATCTGATCCAAGCCTAACGGTGTATCAGTTTTTCCAACAATAAAAATCAAGGTCTCTCTGGAAGTATGTCCTGTGTCACGCAAACTGCTCTTGACCATCTGTTGTTGAGGTATTTTCAGTGTCTTCGGCTGTCTGGACAGTGTTTAGGGAGATAAAGATACTTAAGTGAAAGACTTTTCAAAGCACCGTGTGTGGTAACGGTTTCCATTCTCTTATCATTTGGAGAACACAGACATATATTTAGTTGAAGCCCGTGGTTCCATTACATTAACAGAAAACAAACCATCGTCGGAGCAGAAGCAGACTTCCTCGTCCTGCCTATCTCCAGTCTGTGAAGCTCCGTCCCGCTGCATTTCGGTGGCTGGCTGGAACATCTGTTTTTGCTGCGCCAAAAACTGTTTGTTTGTTTTAACAATTAGGCCCTGATGTTTCTCATTTCATTTCTTGAATCTCTGAAAAGTCATTATCCGGTTTCAGCTCCTTCAAGGTTCTGAATTTTTAGAAACTCCATCCGACCATCTGTTGAAAGCTGGTGTACACGTTGGAGTGCACTCGGCTCACTTTTTACATTTTAGAGAAGTTGTTGGAGGAAGCATGCAGCCTGTCTGTAAGAGAGTAGAGTAACATGCTCGCATAGTGCAGCAAGTGCTGGGCTGATAGATCGTCTGTCGGAGTCGGGGCACACAGATGAAGTGGGAAGGGGGGCCCCACTGAAACATATGTGTTGTGTAGTTAAAATAATGACACAATGAGCTCAGAGCAGATAACAAGTGCTGCTAATGACAGCTCCATGTAAACACGAGTGACACCTTCAGCTACTGCGTTTGCCTTCATGGCTACTTCACCACAACTTCAATTTACCCAAATTCCACTCACAGCTTGTCGGTGGAATAAATTTAGGGAGGGTGGAAAGTAAAAGTCTTTTTTTGTTAGCACTGCAGCTGCAGGGTGCACTCACCAAACCAGCAGTCACAAGAACTCAAACTCTTTCTCTGACCTGCCCATCTTTCCCATCGACCCCCTGCTCATGGCTGCTGGGTGTTGTCAATCAGCACCCGCTGGCTCCTTGAACATGGGGGCTCTTTGGCATGCTGCCCAAAACTCCTAACAGGGTCTGAGCTCTGGCTCTGTCCTTGACAAATGGAAGCTGAAGCTTGAGGAGTAAAGGCCGGCATTAGAAAATGGGAAAACGCTGCAGTATGACTCAATCCCTGAGCAATGAGAATAAAAAGCGAGCTGTGTGTCAAGAGTTCAAAACAAGCCAGGTTTGGGAATGGGAATAGTTTCTTGAAGGGTCAAACGCCAACCACACATCAGTCTAATAAATTCTACTTTACTATACTAAGAAGCAGAAAAGGATTAGCCATGTAAGATTTATAAAACTGAAATTTAATTCCAGCGGTCAAAATGTTGTGAGGACGATGAAAAATAAAGTGGCTGCTTGAAGTTCAGGTCCTTCTCCTGTTGAGCGACTCGCAGAACCTTTTTCTCAGCCAAAGGTTGATCGTATGGTGCAATAATACGACAGATCACAGATCAAAACCAAATAAACAACCAAACCGCAGTGTGATTAAGGTTTTAAATTCACTTACATTCACTTATGGCCAGGGCTGAGGTTTGCTGCCTGGCTTCAAATCTGTACGGCCAAGAAAACAGGAGAATGTGGGAAGTGCCCAAAATATACTTTACTCACCATTTAGACACACCCTATCCCACCACATTCACCTCAAACCGAAATTTATCCACTTATCCATCTCTGAAATGTATATATAACTTCAAGCACCATTTTCATTTGAGAATTTAATATTCTGAATTAACTGATTGATCGTTTAGTCTATTAAATATGATAAAACTGTGAGGAAATACACACTCTCCGAGCCTCAGGTGATATCTTTTAAGAATCTGTTAAGATATATGCATAGAGAAAGAAGGACTGACTGTCAACTGATTGACTAATCATACTCATATCATGGGTTTGCCTTTAATTGTTGGAAACTATGGAAACCCAGGTGATACCTCAGCTGCGTCCATTCAACAATCACTGGCCATTGTTGGAGCATATGTGACTGTGTGATTAAAATACTGCATCACACAAATCAAGAGAGCCATTATAAGTGCAGGGGCTGCTATCATTACACATGCTTACATTCAAATTGCCCACTTAACATAGCTCTCCTACAGCAACATGTGTTTATCATTAGCGAGCACCATAATGGCTCGAACATTATTCGAACTCGCTTAATGGCATCGCTGTGCTTTGTTCGGGTCTGTCTGATAAGAGCTGGGCCACTAATGGTTTATTAATTTCCCTACGAGTCACAAAAACATGCTGTGAAAACAACAAAAAGATATTCTGAGGCTCCATCGCTGTCTGATTCAATCACACTATGCGTATGTAGTTACTGTGGGGAAAATCCCGCACATTAACGACAAGGCCAGTAAGACTAAAAATACTCTGCGGGTCTGTTTTGAATCCAGCAGCAATTAGTAATCTATCTTGGATTTCTGGGTTAGTTTTATTTTCCAAAATGTAATTTATTCAATTACTCTTTTAAAAATGGCTAAAATAGACAATTTGACAACAAACTCATCTTTCTTCCACTAAAAACACATCATGTTTGACACATTCAAAACAAGAGACCAAGAGTTTTGTGCTGTAGAATCAATATTAGGCACCAAGAGAGAAAAGCAGTGAAGACTAATTTCTCCACAGCTTCACCAAAGTGCAGCCATGGACTCATTATACTTGGTACAAGAGAGAGAGAGAAATCATTAAGGGAAATAAGTTCAAATGAGGCAGCTTGAAAGAAAGTAGGGACAAAAAAATCATAATGATAATTACAACAGCTTATTAAAAAACAACTTCTGAAACCGACTCTGCGTGAAAACCTGAGGGAGGAGTGGACGCAGTCAGAGTCTGAGCCTGAACACAAAGAGCAAATCTCTCTCTCTGCACTGTCAAAAGCTCACCCAATATTGGGAAGCACTGAAAGGATTTGAAAGCCATCGGAAGTGTCTTCTTGTCCCCCACCAACGCAACAATGCACGAGCAACTGTTTGAACTTGAAAGTGTTTTATCTGGAGGCAGCCATTTGTGTCCCACTGACTGGATGTCATGCGTTCGTGAAGGAGTCGAGACTTTGTTCTTGATAACTTTTAAGTGTTCAGTTTTCTGAGTTATGCCCCTATGTAACAAAAGTCGCTGCAGCTCTGACAATAGGGGTGAACGGCAGACAAAGGAAATGACCTAAGGAAAAGCAGCGAGGAACTTGTCTCTGCAGCTACATCATGACTATTACTGTCATTTTGATTTCTGCTCAGAAACACACCGGCTACCTTGCAGTCAAGAGTTTACATCTCTTATTTTCACATCTGTGTATGGATCAGTTTAAAAACTGTATAACAACAAAAGCCAAAACTAACATCACCTGTTTGTATTTTAAAATATTAAAACAATGTGAATTAATCCAATGGAGCTGAATCAGCTCACAAATCAGCCTTTTTGTTTTGCACATGGACACATGTGTGACACCGACACTGGGCCTGATGTTCACACATCTTTTCTCAGGATTCAACTCTGGTGTTTTTATCATTTGCGTAATTCCCCTAATACGTTACAAAAACATACGAAGCACGTTCCTAATCGTCAAACAATGACACCTTTCATTCAAGCAGGCAGGTACAGTTGCTTTTGTTTGCTTTGTACAGCATTTGTGCACTTGCCAGATTTTCGTGCAGCACTATCACGGATTCACCAGACGAGCATTTCTAACACCCTCGGGGGGTTCATCTAAAACAATAAAGGCTCTCTGTCTTTGGAGAAAGAGAGAGAGAGAGAAAACTTCAAATATTAGTCTAAGCCACTCTGTTTTTGCACTGTGGTAAATGTGGCAGAAAGTTGGCTCCCAAGGAGGATTCATAAGAAGAAAGTAGAACTGTAGAACAAAGTAATGTTCCCATCTCTCCAGTCCATCTTCACCTTTTATGACTGTCACACCACAGTGTCAATGCAGGGACATATTTGCCATTTCTAAAAATGCTTCTTTCATCTTTCAAAGCAGAAATGCAGCCCGCAGGCCATCTGTTTTCAACTGGGATGGTAAGTGAAATATCTCTGCCTTCCAGCGCAGCCAGGCCTGTTTACCAAACAAACATTTAGGTCTTTTTATTCACCTAAGAAAGAGACGACGGAGCGGATCACTGCTGAATAACGACGCTGGTGTCTGTGCGTTTTGTTGTCTTCTACACAGAGAGGTTACTCACTGTTGTCTTTCTGCAGATTATCCAGCAGAGATGTGGCCTGGAGTGGATAAAGCCTCATCTACAGGACAACATCACCTCCAGACACTAAACTAAACGTAGAAGTATTTACTACAACAACAAGGCGCTGATTTAAGAACCAGAGCTGCGTGTGACGTGTTCTACATGTGCACATATAGTCTCCAATGTGGGCTTTAATTCATAGATATACACACATTTACTAGTATTTTCTGCAGTTAATTCATAGATACACACACACATATATAATAGTAATAATAGTCTGGGGCTGCTGGGCCCCCCCGTGCTGCCGCTCCGCGCCGCTGCTCTCCACTTTCACCACAACGCAAAGTTAACAAACTCTGGTAACGTTTGGAAAAACGATTAAAGGGGCACCGTGGTGTCCTGTGCGCTTTTCTTTTATTTCCAGAGCAGCCCAGCTGGCCTGGTGCGCACCGAAGCCTCCCCCAACCCCTGTCCCAGACAGCCAGGCAGCCAGCCGGCCCGGGACTCCCCTCTCTGCCTCCCCTGCGGCCGCACTTACCTCTCTTGGAGGAGGGCAAAAGCTGCGAACCGTCGGGCGAACTAGCACCAAAACGCATTCTTCTGATGGCAAATCCGTTCGGGGCCCTCCATTAGACACGGGCTGAACGAGTGGGGCGACGGGGGGAACATGAAAGCAGACGGAGGTGGACGGGGAAAGATCGTTTTCAGAGCCGCACGGCAGCGCAGGCTACGGGGGCTAAAGGTGCGACACCTCCCCTTAGTCTAAAGTCGAGCGGAGGTGGAGGAGAGACCTCTCTGGGGGAGTTTAGAGTCCGTGTGCTGGATTAAAAGCGGTTCGTCGCGGCCTTTGCGCACACACACACACACACACACACTCTCCGTCTGCGTCCGAGCCGACACTGGAACTCCTCGGGCTCCGACTCTAACGCTGCTTCTTCCACACACGCATCTTTGAAGCCAGGATCGAATTGCTCAGCAAATCATGGCAGCGGCGAGGCTGGTCGTCAGACCAGGAATGTCCCAGCCCCACAGCTCAGTGCGGCTCCTGGAGAGGGGAGGGAGGGAAGGGAGAGCAGGGAGGGGGGTGTCACCCATACAGACTGAGCATTAACAAGTTTTACAATCTACCGAGGAACAAACTTCCTCCTTCCTCCTCTGTGCGCACGTATCAGTGGAGCTTATTGTAGTGAGGGTGATGATACAGGGTTAAAATAAAAGTTGTTAGTGCAAAAATAAAGCAAACACAAAACTACTAGACGCATGTTGGTGTTTTACCTGTGCAGGTTTGGTTCAGTGCAGCAAAGAACACAAACATTTAAAATGCAGAGAGTTCATTTAGTATCTAGTCTTTGTGTTAACTAAACTTATTCATATTCAGTTTGACAAAAGACAAATAATTCATCTAATGACAACATAAAAATGTTTTAACTTTACTACAACAATGCATTTTAATCATTCATATGCTGGTGTTTACAATTATGTTGGTGTTTTTGATGTTCATCCTTTTTATCCTGCAGAACTGGGACAGTTTGAGCTGATGCACAAACACTCCTTAAGGCAGCCGTCATTTTTCAGTGCAACACACTGCTCCGTCTGATTAAACCGGCTCTCACTGAGCCCGGTGAATTGAATTAAAGTTATGTGGGATGGGGATGTTTGAACAGCTAATAGCTACGGGTCATTACTGGCATCAGACTTGTTGGTTGGATGGTCTGAATGTTGGTTGGCCTCAGCCGTTTCCTCATCACTGGGTGAAACGCCTCCACAGAGAGGTGGGGCAGAGGGCGCTGCGAGTGTGAAACAGTCATCTGTTGTGCGTATGGCCATGAGTAAACAGCACAATCATCTCTGAAACAGTAATTATGCGCTCCAGTATTTGCCGGGCGGTGGCATCAACAGGCCCACCCTGCTACAGACAGCAGGTGCAGCTCACCATCTGACAGATGACTCCCATGGAAGGTGTGAGCCAATCCTCCCGAGGCGGGGTCGACCCAGCGAGGGCCTTCAGGCGGTCAGGGCCAAAGCCAACAAACAAACCAGCAAACCTCAGACAGTGGAACGCTGGAGGGGAGGGAAAACAACATGGAGGAGGTGGTGGAGATGGGACTGACAAAGGATGGATGCCTCAACTCTGTTTTCACTCACAGGAGTCGAAGTGTGTGTGTGTGTGTGTGTGTGTGTGTGTGTGTGTGTGTGTGTGTGTGTGTGTGTGTGTGTGTGCCAGTTTTCTGTCAGTGTTAAGTATAATTTTCGTTTTATTTAGTTTTTCTCCACCAGCTGCCAAGTCATGCTGCAGCACCAGTTTCTCACCAGGCACTGGAGAAAAGGTCCTTTACTCACGTAACAAACACACATTTGTTCGTGAATCAGTAATAAAACGTTCCTACTGTACGTTTAACATTTAGGTTTCTATATTTTAAAGATTTAATTTCACACACGTAAACTTAGCCGAGAGTTTAAAAGCACATCTGCAATGAATCGTTGAACTTCCCAACCTTAGAGAGTTCAGACTAAAATAAGTTTACTAGAAACTAGGAGTGATTTATTTCTTCTTTGGCTCATCTCCATCACTGGAACTTCTTTATTCTCTTTCCCATCATTGTTTTGAATATGAGTCTTTTTTTTTTTTTTGGAGGTATGGCCGCAGATAACAAACCAACAAAGTGTCCTTTCTCAGCCTGCCACCAAAATGTTTTCTTGTCTAAAAGCCTTATTAGTAATTACAAAGTATTAATCTCTCTCCGTCTCTCTCTCTGTCTCTGTCTCTCTCTGAGGGTCAGGAGCTGGTCGGAGATGGAGGTGGAGGCTCCGGGTTCAGAGGGGGGTGAGCAGCATGATTGGACACAGTCACTTGTGAAAGGCCAGAGAGTGGCGAGTCCACAGGGAGCAGGGTCCGCACACAAAAGGCCAGGGAGGGTCTCAGTGGGGGCGGGAGGGGCGACTGAAGAGGAGAGGCCACGCTGGGAACCAAAGCTGACAGCGCGGACACTTCTCATCCACTCAGGGTTCGGTTGTCTCTGGCCCCCTGGGGTACATTACACAGTTCAGAGAGCTGCTCACCAAGAGCAGAAGCAACAGAAACATTAAACATACTCAGCAGAAAATGACCTCTGACCCACATTGAACTGATATCAGACTTGTTTTCTCCATCATATCAGCCCTGATCAAATATAAATAGATTACAACCTGATTATTTGTTTAGGCTGTGAAACGCCGGCAGTTTGTATTTTACACATTATAAGACTGACTTTCATCCTGTGACTCCCTGATTTGGGATCTAAATCCTCAGCTTGGGATTGTTTGGAGTTGGTACAGAGAGCTTGTTCTGTTTTGCTGTGAGGATAATAAGCCTCTGACCACTGTCAACAGAGTGTTTATGACCTGCAAAGCAGTGCTGGGTTGTGTTGACTAGGACGGCAGGGGCCTGAGGGACGCTTGACTCCCAGTGCTATTAAAAGGCACTTACAGATCACTCTGTTCGGGCCAGTCAGGGTTTGTGGATTGGTCAGCAGGGCAACATACCAGAGCTCTATTATAAGGCTTTTTAATGTGAAGCCCACATTTACATAATTTACTCACAAACAGATTAAAATACTCTGAAAAAGCACTTGTCTTACTTTTATAGTGAACTTAGAGAGGTTTTTTCTAAGAAGCTTAGACAAAGACATTCAGTTTTTATAAGACATGTTTGTGCAGGAAAAGAAATATATATGAGAGTGAGAAAAATCACAATATTTTACAACATAGACTCAATGGATTTCTCCTTGGAGGACTGTATATCTCATGCCGTAGACAGGCGTGCACAATGACCCTGTGTGTGTGTGTGTGTGTGTGTGTGTCTTTCTGTAGGTTTGGAATAGCCACTACAGTTGTGTGCAGATGTGTGAAAGAAAAAATTAGAAATTCGAAGGTTCTCCATCTGCTTTTTGCATCACTGTTGTGGGATCACATTATCCATCGCAGGCTCTCTGGGAATTTCATCAGTCTGTAACATCTCACTTAGTCACACATGTCCCTGGGCTTTACCACGTAGAGTGTCCCTCCTGACATTGCAGTGACCCCGTACATCCTCTGACCTTCTTTAAAGCCTCCTCTCATCTGATACGGTGCCTCTGTGAGAACTGTACAGGGCGTAAAACTGTCTGACTTTTCACACTGTTTTCACCTTGTCACTGTTTTGCCAAAGCTGTCCACAGCTCAACAGGATCTATTCATCCACATAAATACAGCTACTGCTTTGCCAACGAGAATCAACCATTATAAAAACAGAAGAAGAAGAAAAACAAGGAGAGAGTAAAGTCAAACGTGAAGTTGAACTCGGAGGTTGTTTTTTCACCTTTTGAAATGTTGAAAATGAGAAAGAAAAATAATAAAGTTCAGAAAGTTTAGTAGAAAGTAGAACCTCATTTTTGAGTATTTCAAAACAGGGTCAGAAGGGGCCGACACATTCCTATGAAGCTATGAAGTCCGACAACACTTTAAATCCAGTGGAAAAGGTGATTTCTTCTTTATTATGGTTTTAGTCAAATAGAATATAATAGTAGAATCAAGAGAAGGGGTACTGCACAGTAAAACAAAACATGTTTTACAGTATTAATAAGACTGTACAGTATTTAAGCTTATGTTTTTGTGTGTGTTCTGGGTAATTATTCATGTCTCTCAGTTTTGAATCTGCTTCTGAAAACTCTCAGGTTGAAGGTCTGTGTAGCTCGACTACTTTCCCCTACCTCTCACTGCCAAAAGGAAACAGGACACCTTCACCCCTGGAAGACGGGGCAGAGGGGGTGAGTTGTTATTTACACCTCCACTACTTTTACTCTTCCACTGTTTCTCTCCAACACAATGTAAACACATAGTGCTTTTTATGGGCTATTATTGGAAGTAGAATAGTGTTGCATCTGTTACCCAGATTGTACAGATGTCACATCTTCGAATCCCAAATCAGCACCGACACAAAGATGTCATGGCAAAGCATTTGGGATTTGCTGTGGTTTGTAGTGTGGATCTGGGGAGCAGTGAAGCAGGAAGAGGCTGAAGTGAAATATCATTTTTACACTATAAGTCTGATGTTTCCTCTGGTCCCACAGGGGCATGGTGACCTGGTGATTTATGGTGCAGTGCTAGAGGAGCAGATCAGAATACAGCTGCACACAAACATGCATATGCCACCCTCATGTATACCAACACGAGTTGCACTGCTAAGTAGTCACTGAAAGTCTTGATCTGCATTCAAATCCATGAATGCACTAAATTGTGATGCTTGTTGCTGCTAACTGGCTTTTCCAGCTCATTCTGAATGGCATGAAGTAATGTAGAAAATGAGCTAGATGAAGAGGATTAAGACCGGAGACTGCTTATCATCTCCCATAGCACTGGAGTGTAGCCATGGAAACAGGAAGTAAGAGGCAAGCTTCCAAGATGGCCACCAGCTTGTGAATGGGTGCATTCCTCAACGGCAGGGTGTCTACTAGAGGGAGGAGGGGCCAAAGAGTGTGTTTACTCCGAAAAGAAGACTATATAAATAGTAACTGCTGCTGTTTTAAGGACTTCCTGTCACTAGTTATTCCATAAAACAGTAGTTAAATAAGCAATCAGTTTCCCGTTGGGGCTGCCTTGTCTATACTAGAGCGTGGTCTGCTGTAGGTTCAATCCAGGACCCTGACCTGTGGATTTTAAAGTCCCAGACTGGTTTCATGACGCTGTTAAAGGTCACCACACTCTTTCACTCGCACCCTGTCTGGTCATATAACCGCCACACACAGAAACTGAGCCTGTATCACACAATCAGTGTGTTTTTTTTCCTCCTCTTTCAAGCTACTTCTGAACGGACTTCTCAATGAGCTCCCCGCATTGTTTGGTGACGTGAGCTGTGCACATATCAAAGCACAAAGATTCAGGGCAGTATTATGATCTGAGGCGGACATGAATGGTCATTCATTGAGTTGCAAGAAATATACTGCAGCTGACTTTGAGCTGACTTGGAGATCGACTCAAGATTAGTCATCTGAGATAAAACGGGTACGATGTGCACAAATAACCACAAGAATTCAGGAGCGAGTCTTCATGCAGTTTAAAATTCTGCAAATCCAGGTGCTCTCAAAAATGTCGGTCTCTACTTCTCACATAGAACAAGAAAGGAATGCATCAGAAATCTGTTGAGTAGAGGTCAGAGACAAGGGCAGAGGGGTAAAGAAAAAGAATCTCGGGTAATTTTTCTCACCAGCACACACACACACACACACACACACACACACACACACACACACACACACACACACACACACGCATATAGATGTCAATACTCAAATCTACAAACATCTACCAGCTGGCGTTTTCAAGAAGGACACCATCCATCATGCTGGATCTATTTTTGACAAGGCCGTGAAGCTGTCAGCATGCATTCCTGAAGGCAGCATTTGCACAGCACATTTGTCAACTTCAAGCAGAGCTCATGTCCAAAATATTATCTGGACGTTTCAGGGATTTGAACAGAGATGCAGGGATGGGGGTTGGATAAACGGAATCCAGGCAGAGGACAGGATGTCAGGGTGTGATGGAGAGTTCGCTGCCCTCATCTTAATTCTTTTTCTTTGTTTTTTTTTTTGTTTCTTTTCCTGTCTGTGGCTCCCGACACAGACGATGCCCACATCTTTTGTTTGTGCATCGCTCGGGTCCAACACACCGTCCAGGAAGATCCTATCTACTACATCTCTCTTCCTCTTTTTCAAACATGGAGCTGCTCAGCCCACAGCAGGGGCCAGGTACACAATCACTGCAGAATATCACCGGATCATTTCTGTGAAGCTGCAGGCTGTTTGTTTATGCCTGTGTGCAGATGATGTACGGGCCGACCCACACTTTCCCGTGTGTGTACTGTATATTTTTCTATGTAGCCATGTGGCTACATGTGTGTGTGTATTTTGTGTCTCCAGCTACATTGCTGTGATGACTGCTATCCGGTCAGTGACAAGTCACGAGATTTGTTGGGTTCTGTCAAACCCCATTGGAGTGAACTCCACCCCGGAACAGGATGGGCAAGTGGGGAAATATCAGGCAGATGTGAGTGAAGACACTGATGTCTTCATAATGATCTCTCTTTTTTTTTGCTCATCTAACTCGTGTTATCTCGCCAAGGTCTGCCTGTCTCCTTTTACTCCCCCTCATGCCAGAAAGACAAGCTTGAGCCGTGAACAATCTGCTCCATCCCACAGGCTTCTCTCCCCATTCTGCTCCATAAATCACAGCTCCCCGGGGACAGCTGGAAAGACAGTACAAGTGGGAACCAGATAGAGCAGTCTGAAAGGGCTCCTCTTTCAAATTAGGCTTGCTGGACAAAAGTCCCCTTGACCCCAGAGTTGAATTTATATCTATTTCCTGTAAAGCATTTCATCCAGTACTGTGAACAGACAGTATGAAGCTGGACGGATGAAGCTGCTGCTTCTGTGCCTGTGGTCTCCTGATCAGGGCACTGAAAGGCAGTTTATGGCCCTGTTAAAGGTGAATAAAAAGCTCTCTCTAAAGAGGCATATATTTCATGGCCTGTGTGCTCCCACAGTTAATGTCCCATCCCAGCATGAGTTCACAGGACTTCCTCCCTTCCTCTAAAGTCTTGATGGACTAAGGTCACGTCGCAGTTGTGTTTTCTGAATGAAATGAAGTGACATGCAGAAATGAAATTAGGTGTCTGCACATGAACCGATGCAGGTTTACAACCTAAATGGAACACAGAATGAGAGAGACATTTTTTTATGTTTTGCTTTTATGTTAGATTCTGCCACTGGAAGTTTTTTGGCCTCTCTGGTTTATTTCTTGTTCTGAGGTTTGCAGGTGATGCATCTGAAACTATCTTGGAGAACATATCTACAAAGAGTGTTACAAATTAAGAATAAACAAAGCTTTAAATTTGTGTAGAGTGTAGACTCATAAGTAGTTTTCCCCTAAGATTAAAAAGATATTTGCATATTAAATCTCAAATAAATGGAATCAGAGAACATGACAATGTTTTATTTTGAGTTTCAGGCAGGTGGACACTCAGCTCTCAGGGTGAATTGATGGCACAACAGGGAACACTCAGACAGCTCAGGATCACCTCTGAGCACCGGAGGACCATCTGATGCTGCGACAGCTACAGTTTCATACTAAATTGGTCTGATGGTGACTGAAATCTACTCGCAGGGGCTGTGGTAAACATGACCCTGACCATTCAAAGAATCACTTTCCTCGTGACTGTCACAGCCAACATCATGATATGTCAGTGGTTAAAACACCTGCCTCCTGCTCCTCCACTCCAAGATAAAAAAAAACACATTTAAAAACTGAAATGTTCTGATAATTACCTATGGTTGAAGTCTGGGGACCATCAGAAATAAAGATATTTCTTTTCAGAAAATCAGTATTGTCAGGTTGCTCCCCGTTTGTAACCATTTGTTGATGCTGTTGTCTTGGCAGGGCTCACTCGTAAACACAATTTGTAGTGAGGTCTTAACAGATCGTCTGTTTTACAAAAACAGTTTGTGCTGCATAATACAAAACATTTAATGCAAAACATTTAATAGCCTCCTAATTGCATTCACTCTCCTTACTGATTATGCTGTGGTTACACACATATATTTACTCTAATGAAAGACTTGCTTGCTACTGTATGGTGGGTTCGTTGGCCCAGAGTTGTCAAGTGAGGAAAATTTAGGAGATAATGAGATAAAGACTAGTCTTTTGGAGCCACTGTGCAATCACTTGGCTGCAGAGGACGATAATCATGGTGCATGTTTGTTTTGAGAAATGATTTTGCTTTTTGGAAAATGTTTGTGCTTTTTGGACGTGAAGGTGAACGAATAATGAGGTTTCATTTTGCTGTGATTCCAGAGGAAAAGGACCGTTTGAAAGAGCTTATCACTGCTGAAACGGTTTATCCTGGACATGATTAGGCTTGTTTTAACACCAAATCGATTTCTAGCTCGTGAATTGACTTCATGTCTTATCTAAGCTCTTAAAATGGTCATTACATTTCTTCTGAAACCATTTATCTCCTACATGGGAACAAATTATCACTGCATAAATAGAAATAAATGCAAAACTTAAGATTGAGATTTAAGACTAAACATTAACTTGTTTCCAAATCATTTTATTTTTAACATCTTTAAACATATTTCAAAGAATTCAATTTCAGATGGTCGAGCAAGTTGTCCACTAATTGCAGACTTGGTGGTTTAGTCCCCGGCTCCTCCTTTTCAAATGTGGAAGTGTCCTTGAGAAACACACTGAATGCCCAGTCGCTCCCAGTGGGCAGGCCGGTAATTGTAAAGTGTTTTATCTGTTAAAACCACTCAGCTGCATCTCTATTCTGATCCTTTTTGTTTTGTTTCTTAAATGGTAATTGAAGAGGAACCTGTGAACACTGCATATTCTAGCTCCAGGGTTAGATTTTCTCAAACTGATCGTCTCATCACAGTTGACGTCTGAGATTTAATCCATCATCAGCCTGAAAACAGCAGGAATCCTATCCTCCATGCTTCACTTTCATCGTTTTGCTCTCCATGTTTTTCTTAGATTTCCATTTATATGCTCACAGACACTGTAGATGTGGACACACAAAGGTTGCTTGTCAACTTATCTCAGCATCTATCTCATAAGCATCTTGATTTTGAGGAATTCTCTTTGACTGCACATCGACGGAGTTAATCTTATATGTTATAATCTGGCTCATGGATATTAAGACCAGCCTCTGCGGCCCCAGTCCCATCACCTTTGACCTCCTCTGTAATCCGCCTCTTCCATCAGCTCATTAAACCCAAGGAGTTCGCACCTCTTGCCATGTTGAGCCCAGCTGTGTCCCTCCAGTGCCCAGGCCAGCCCAGGGTGTCAGGAAAGGCTGCCGGCTTCACAAGCACGCAACAGGCCCGGGCCTCTGATCTCTGCTAAAAATGCTATAAATCACAGAGTAGAGGTGATGGGCCAAAGTGCTCATTAAAGAAGGCAATAATAAATGTGCAGAGAATGAAAGGCTCTCTATACTTGTCAGCTTGGACTGGTTAATAAGAGGAGCCTGTTGGACTACACTAATGACTGCCGATTAGGAAAAAAGTAGATGGGGTGTTAACAAACGTTTAACTACAGAGCAGCAGTCATAAATGTTTCACGGCTACAATACTTCCTCTGACTGCAGAACGAATATGTTGTCTGATTATATTATATTCATAATTGCAGTTTAATCAGTTTCATTTTCATTTCAGTTCATGCTTTTAAATGTCACAGTGAGCAGCAACCCCAGTTATTTTAACAGGATTTTGGCTTTGATTTGGCAAATAACATCTTTCATTCATATTCATACAGAATATGACTTACTGTAAAATATACAGTATAATGTAAATAGATATACAGGAGCTATGTTCAAGTTTAAGAGATTATTGCATGAAACCACATATTATAATTAAAGTCAATCATACAGAGTGAAAATTTCATCTACAATGAAAAATAAATGGCAAATTATGATTATTTTTTTGGGGGGGTGACTCTGCAACAGAATAAAAACAGGGAATAATACAGCTACAAACTAGTAGTACAGGGCAGATGTAGCATACTGTCAAATAGCATCTAAGCAGCAGACAAACAGTGCAGGGCAGCTAAAATTGCAGAAAAGCAATTTAGCAACACATCAACAGACAGTTCAGATCAGTAAAATACAAAAACTAAAACAGAGACACTGCATGATGACAGGTAGGCTATTATACAACAAGTAAACTATAGAACACACAACTGGACTTTGCAAAGATGGTGAGACAAGGAAAGAGGCTCAGGCTCTGAGAACTTGTGATATTGAAACTGTATCAGAGTGAAAATGTTCAAACCTTTCAGAGCTCAGGAATATTACACATGCAATTGAACAAACATGCTCATATTCATTACCTATGGTGGCCAGCTGCAGGAAAACTAATATTGGGCTTGGTGGTTTGGGTGGCGCAATATGGATTAGGAAGCAGTGTGGGTGTGAAAGAACTCCCTTCAGAGCTTTATCACTTTGCACTGCAGGGCAACGTATGAGTCGATCCAAAGACCGCATTCACCACACAGTGAAACAGCCAGACTGCTCAATCTGTGATGACAACACACACTGAGATTCAGGAAAATCCACCCGGCTGATTTGTTGACTGTTCTACACTCAGAAGATTTGTTTCCATACTGACAAACAATTAGAAATACGACAGTAAGGAAAGTCTCGCTCCTGATACTGTGAGAACTCAAATTAAATTTAGTGGATGTGATTCTAGTTAGACTGAATGTTTATAACCTCAGCTTAGCTACACATCACTCACCTCACGTCATCATCCTGTTTGTAAAGTCATTCTCTTATATTGTGAAAGCATGTGTTCATGTTGAAACAGTACTGTAGGAGGGAAAGGGACGAAGGGAAGAAAAAGAGAAGTGCAGGCCTGACTGGATTAGAGAGGGCCTGTTTTTGCTCTCCATGTCAATGCTCTCCTGCACCAGAATAGATAGATAGTGACGGCCTGCCAGTTGGTTCTCATTACGTCCTCTGCACTTCAGACCTACACAAAAAAACAGCATCCCTCCTTCCTCCTGTCCCCTCTCAACTGAACACACTTTTCTCTCTGAAGGGTAGCAACAAAATTGCTCCTGAAAGTGAAAAAAAAAAAAATTGCCGGAGGGAACGTTTTTTCCAATGTATTTTTCTAATATCCTCTTCAGACTTGAAGTCTCCCCCTGCATGCCTTTTTTCTTTTAAGTAAAACCCTGTCATCTACCCCAGGGGGTTGCACTGGAATGCTGCTTCAATATAAGATCTGTACCTTTGCATTCTCTGTAGTGCGTGTGTCCAAATGGGTCTCCACACATGGGTTGGGTTCAGTCGGGTATATGGGAACAAGGTGGACTTGTTTGTTGCCCTCTGCACATGCCTACGTAAAATGGAACCGTGGATCAAATAAGGCACAGATGTGCATTATTGGCTCAGACTTCAATTGTCCACAACCTGGGTTGAGGCCTCGTCATGTGGTATTAAAAAGTGGACGATCTGACTCTCTCGCTCCCCCCCGCTCTCCCCTCCTACAGGTCTGTTATCTTTCCAACATGCTGAGCTGCCTGGATGCCAGCATAGCACACCGATAACCACAACCAGAACATCTCCCCTCATGGGTCTCTCCACCCTGTTCGGCTCAAGTCACGCCATGCTATACCTACGGGAGCTCATCGCTTCAAAGAGAGCAGAGGCACATACGGAACAGAGCCCCAACAGGCTGATTTTCAGCGGATAAGAAAACCCCTGTCTGTTCTTTGGGAACCATTGACCCTTGACCTTTTGGCTTAAACGTCAATAAACTGGACTGTTCATTATTTCAATCAGAAATTCCTTCCTGTGTGCGCCTCCTGCTTTAAATCACTCAGCATTTGTCAGGTTTCTAGTTTTAAATTGCCAGAGACCAGTAACTATTAAAAGTAGTTTTCATCAAGGTGTGGTATAGGATAGAAACAGGGACGAGGCTGACGAGAAAATAACAATGAAAACTGGGGTGAAAATGAAAGTCACAGGCAAGAATAAAGGAAGTCAGAGGGGAGCGGAGCAAACCAGAAAAGTAACAGAAAGTCACTGCAAAAACTTACAAAGGCAAAGCTTAGGCACAGTCTTCATGATCCAAGAGAGATTATCGAAGTGAGCCAAAGGTCCAACACAAGGGGCAGGCAAAATCCAAAATGGCATAGCAAAGGAAAGGTCTAGGAGGAGACAGGGGCAGGAAAGGTGGTGTAGACTGAGGAGAGCTTAAAAAGGGAGGCTGCTACACAGGTGAAACAGATGATGTGATCAAGGTGAGTGAGCAGAGGCTGACCAGGGTGATTAGAGAGAGAAAGAGAACAGGTGCAAACCACGAGGGATGATGAAGTGTAGCTGGAGAAGTAAGGACAGGGATGGGAGAGGAAACGAATGTCAAAATAAAAGCATGGGGCCAAGAAGTGAAGAGCAGGATCATGACAGCATTAGATTTAAAACATACAGTGTAATGTGAAAGACAAACACAAACACAAGTAAGTGGAGCAGTAAATATGCCATGCAGAGGAATAACACTGGAAACAAATAACATCTTCTTAAATGAACCTTAAACATATCGACCTCAGCTCCAAGGGCCTCCGGGTCATTGCTGCATGGTTCTGATCAACACACCTACTGTAGTCATGAGAGGGGTCCTGCCAAATTGCGCTGCTGCTCTTCATTGTTGGTGGCAGTCGTCCCAGTTCAGTCTGAACGGTTTTCAGCTTGCAGAAGAACCATATTGTCAATAAAACCACCACAATAGCCGTACATCTGGTTTGTTTCTGTATCAGAAAACGCAGTGCTGTAAATGGACCCGTAAATCTTTTGAGATGTTCATTTAACCAATCCCTGTTGGCTTCTCGAATGTTCTGATTTGTGTTGTGTGATGAATTAGGTGCACATTCATGTGCACACTTTCACTTAGCTGTAAATGCAAATCCCTGCAAGATGAAACCAGAAACTAAATCTGTAGATGCGTTTACTAGAAATATGGAATGAAAGGTATCTGGAGATTTATTAAGTGGCCTAATTTAACTTTCAATACATACAAAATATCACAAAATGAAGTGTTAGAGGTCCCACTTTGATTGCTCATTTTCCAGCATCGCTATTAATCTTTCCTTCTCTATGTGTTTGACTTTGTGTTTGTGTTCGTGTACAAAAACACATGTCAGGAAGAGAAAGGGAAAAACAGAAGATGGGCCCAAATGGTTGTTTACTCTGCAGCTTTAGCCAAGCAGAAAAGGGACAGTATGGGAACTGTTTTCAGCTCCAGAGCCTGCAGATTTTTCCAGATAACATATCTGCTTCTTCAAGCAGTATGGGGCCCAGATCTTCAGCAAGGGTCAGTCTGTTGATGCAAAGCAGAGCAATTACAGTTCCTGCACAAATAGTAGAACACACTGCTTCTACAAAGGCTGGATTTCACATCACAAGACCACTATGTACTACTGTTATCTGCTGTAGCAGAAGATAGGGATAAAGAGCTACAGAGCTACCGGGACGAGAAACGACACACAGGCAAATAATCGCCACACTAATCAGACTAATTTGTTCGTTCTGGGGTAAGTTAGGAGTCATTTTCCTTTTATCTTTGGCAGTTTAATTAATCTTAATCTACTTCACATTTTAGTAACATGAAAGTTTTTCCTTTTTAGTTCACATCCTTTTCCTTTTATAGTTTCTACACAAATAATCTGGGATTATATTAAATGTGTCCAGTGTGTAATCTACTCTGAAGGAGGAGTAAAGCTGTGGCCCCCATGAAAAGATGCTGAGCTTGTCAATAGCATCCTGAAGTGGATTCACTCATGGTCAGTTAACACCCACAATGCATTTCACAAGCAAACATAGTTTGGGGTGAAGCATCCATGTCCATCTTTGATAAGTAAGCAGGACTCAATAGTGGTAAGTGTGTGTCTGTCTTTCAAAGTCACCCAAGCAAGTGGTGTGTGTGTTGTGCGCCCGTGGGCCTCTGCTTCAGCAGGTTGTGTGTGAGAGATGCTGGAGCTGTGCGACCGTCCCACAGTGTGAGAGTGAGGAGCTGGAATTATCCGAACCCCCTGCTGCAGCTCCAACATCTGCTTGTCCTGCATAACCAATCCGAGGGGAGAGTCTGGAACCGGAACGAATCAGCCTGCTCGGTGATCTTTTCAGGGGATCCTGGTGGAGGGGTTGGAACAAAAGCCAGCCCCCACTAACCCAGAACCCTCCTGTTGAATCCACCCTCTCCATCCTCCCCACAGTCTTCTGGCTTTGATATCTTAGACCCCTGCATGGAGGAATAGCCTCCCCTGTTCAAGCCCCACACACACCCCACCTCCGTACAAATAATCCCATGGATCATGACAGAAAAATGACAAGGGTTCTGTTCTCCTAGGCATGGTTGACGTACATCTACTTTGCTCTTGAAAGGTTGTTTACATCCTTTCTTTCACACGATAAATTGGGATATTCCCATGCTGGAATTCAACAGCCTGGTCCAGTTCTCATCAGCAACCTCAGCAATCAAACCCTCTGTCTGGTTGCTCATCTCTTATCTAGACATTCTCGCTCTGAGATGAGATAAACTCTGACAGCCTGAGGATACACAGGCTTCATGCAAGCAGATAGACAGAGCACCAGCAGTTTTCCAATATGAGATAATCAGACCACAGAAATCTAACCCATGAATAATAAATCAGAGTGCTTGAGGTCCGGAGATGTTTTGGAAACTGGTGTCACATTTATTTGTGAAAATAGACAGACAGAGTGTCCAGACAGTCAATCCTCTGGCCAGCCCATCACAGCAGGCTAATGACATGGTTCTCTCTGAACATCTGAGAAATTGGCAGGAAACCAAAGGAAAGGATTGGGTTCACTGAATGAAATGCAGAAGGTAATTATGGGATGGAGTAATGTAAAGACAGACAGAAGAGACAGGGGGCACATCAAAGTATGTGGCAGAGGGATGACATCCCCTCCATCCGGATGACAGGCCGTGACCAGCTAGAATTACACTGTGCTGAAATATGTCTGTGCATTCCCCTCTGTGGGCTCACATGAGCCTGTTGTTTCTCCGAACCACTATAAACAATCAAATGTTGACTTGACTGTGGCAAACGCTGCCACAGCAGACGCCTAACACACTCAGCCGCCTCCATTCCTTTCCTCGTATTGGTGTCCACAGAGCAGCCTACTTGTGAAGTGCCAGCTTCAGAGGATGAGGTGCAGAGCAGATACCCGGTCACATCTGCTCTGGTTTCGGAGCAGATGTGAGTGGGTATCAGGGATCACCTGGGGAAGCCTCAGCCTCCCTGCAGGAAACACTGCGCTCTTCGAACAGGTGTCTAATGACTATAAAATCAGGTTCGGCCAGTTCATCGTTACCACTTGAACTTGCACATTAGTCAGTCCTCTCCCTTTCATCCTCAAGCTGTCAGCTCTTATTTACCTAATTGGTGTTACTGATGAAGAGGCACTGACCCACCGCCCTTCACCCTTCCACCAACCTCCCTCCCTCCTGCTCCATGGGGCCCTGCCTTGGCCCTTTCGCCAGGCCTCACACCGCATGTCTCCGGCTCCATACGTTCAAACCTACTACTTTAATGCACCTCTGCACATTGAACTCAAGTTAACCTCGGGTGGTGACGAGCAGAGGCTCATCATCAGTGACAGATCAGACCAGGCTAAAGCCTGCAGCCCCAAAGGTCCCAGACTTGGTAGTTTGCATAAATCATAAATGAACTATTTTTAGGAGAAATTGTACCTGTAGCATAAGTCAGCTCAGTCATGATGAACATAGTAAACGTATTACTATCACATTAAAAACGTAAAGTCTGCAAAACCCCAGGACGTGTGATAATGTGATGAATTTGTTTTTAATTTGAATTAGGGGCTGTTACTCTGTTAATTAATGTTTGTACAGGCCTAGTTGTGTGAGACAGTCAGAGCCCATGCTACAAATGAGTTTGCCTGGAGATGGATTTTGCTCGATTTCGTGCCACATAAATTAATAAATCTGAATTTAATTACTGGAGTATGTTCAGAATAAAGATGCAAATGAGTTTTAGTAGACAAACTTCATATTGACTACAGATCTTTTGAGTCAGTTACAAGATTTGTAATTATGCCTCCACACACTGTACACTGCATTCAGTGTTCCAACTGGACATTGGGCGGTGGGATAGTGGATTTAACATATATCCAGAAAAGACATGTGTTTTCAGTTGTAACTGGAAAAGCTAGAGTCAAAGGTTTGGGCTGGGACAGATATATGTACGTACTGTACATACTGTAAGTACTGAGGTCACCAATGGGGCTAAGCCAGGATCACTTTTTTTGCTGTGATTGCCAGGACTCTCTGGGGCAGCAATGAAACCCTGTGCTCATGCATTTTATACATTATTACATAGGTATCGGTCTAAAGACAAATTAATTCTTCTGTGTTTGTGTATGCAGCAGCTACAGCGCGCTGACACGTGAGGATGGACAGGGACACATCTAAATTTAGTGATCGATAAAGCTATAAAGACCAGAACGGAGGCAGGAAGTGTGGAAAGCTGAGAGGGAGTTTCAAAATGGAGAAACCAGAGAGGACAAGAGGAAGGAGGAGGAGGAGGGAGGAGTTGAGCTGACTGCCTGAGAAACAAAAACTGGCTCACTGAAAGAGTTTCAGTCAGGAAGGCACAGTGGCTGGTGGGTAATTTATAGCACAGAAAGGCTTGTAGGGTGAAAAACATTATTTTAGCGGCCCCCACATCCTAATAGAAGCCAGATGTGGAGGGATTAACAAAGAGCATTCCCCCTTCTCTTTCTCCCTCATTCTGCCTCTCCCCGTCTCACCCTCCCCTTTTTCTCCCTCCCACCTCTCCTCGAGTCCCTACTGTCTCATTTTCTTCCACTCTCTCTTTCATACTCAATCTCAGGCTTTCCTCCGACACTCCTGCATATTTTTCCTTGAGAGTGTAATGTGCACTGGGAATACGAGAGCAGTCAACACTTCGGTTTTTGAGGTGAGACTTAGAAAAGCGTCGCTGAGCCGTTCCAAACAGATCCCCTGTTTATCCCCGCTCTCTGCTCGTGTGGTCACTGATGTCACTTTTTCTTCAGGGGTTGGACGGCGTTGCCAGGCCACACGTCAGACAGCAACAAAGCAGGCTGGCATCACTTTACCCTCTGCTATCAGGATATAATTAGTTTCTCTTTACAGTGAGCTCTCCTGGCCTCTAGGTGTGATTAAGCATTGAAGAGATACTGTTGTAATGTGTCACCTGAATCTTCAAAAACTCTGTATGGTTTTGAGCTTGTGGCAGCAGCACAAAAGCCAAAGTACCATCAGCTGATCTGGCTTTGAAAGTTAATCAAGCTGCCGCACAGTAGACGTGCCGAAACCTATACTGAGTGGTTAAGCCAAGTGCAGCGTCAAAAGAAAGTCCGATGAGAAAGTAGGACAGATGTTTCAAGTCTGTGTTGTGAGTGCATTAATCACTAAAATGTGTTGAGCCCGAGAGCTGCCAATGAAAAGATTCTGCGTTCCTTCCAGCAGAATGGTATCACTTCCAAAGTCAACACATTATGTAAATTGAATACGATTATTTTCGCTCTTCACTCAACACTTACATCATCACCTGGGAATAAAAGCTCAATGTTGCAACCCACGCTGCAGCCTCAGAAGACCTCTGGCTCAGGGATGAAGGGCACAACATCAGGGCAGGTGCTGCTGGGAAAGTTTGTGGTGAAGTTTGTCTTTACGTTTGCATCCTGTGAACTTTTGACCTTATGTTAGTACGTAGTTTTCTCAGTGTGTGTGTGTGTGTGTGTGTGTGTGTGTGCTCCTGTTGGTTGTGTTATTTTTTTCAATATGTTGTGTGTGTTCAGTAGCTATGCAGAGTATCTGTGTGTGTATACTGTATACTGTACTGCGTGCATGTACTTTTGTACTTCAATTTGTGTGTGTATTTGTGTGAAAGCAGCAGGGACAGAAGCTCCGAGAATGACAGCGTGTCTGTGGCGGTCAGAAACCCGAACCCTCTGATCTTGTCTCCTGCCTCCCAGCTGTCACTGTGCCTCTGGCATCCTACCCGGCCTCTCGCCCCCCTCCCGCTCCCTTTGAAGACGGCTACCCAGGAAATTGAAAGCTGTTTTTAAACAAAGACAAGAGAGGAGAGAAGATCACAGACACTGCAAGAAAAGGAGTATATGAAAAGAAGATGATGGAGAGGTTTTAGGTAAAAGAGCGTTAGAGATGATCCTCAGCAAAGGGGATTTATCTTTACCGTCTTCACTCCAGTTACAGTGATGAATCGTTTTGTTAAACAGAGCAATACTGAGCAGACAATGTGCGATGACATGTTTCCCTCATCACCTCATCACCAGGAGTACTCCACTAACTTAACATCACACTACATATTTAACGCTTCTTCTTTGTACAGTATAAACTTGCACCTACAGTTCAGCTGCAGCGGTAAACCCCCCGTTCAATTACACCCTGTAAACAGACGAGACGTCTAAAGTGGAAAATCAGTGGAGCTCTTTTATTTATTCTTGTTTATTTTATTTGCAGATTTGTTGAATTTTGTTGGAACCACGTGATCATTTAAGGTCAATGAAGTATCCTGAGGATTTTATTTACAACAATTAGGTCAAACTGAGTTTTTGTAAATGGCCTTTTTAAATCACAACATGTGTGAGCAAACATGTGAAGTGAACCTGCTGAGTAAATCACACATGACGTGAATTTGAATGTGAAGAGTAGAGAAAAATATAAAAAGTTAATACTCAAGTAAAAGTGCAACAGCTTGCCTAAAAAAAAACAATCCAATAGAAGCAGACATTTCATTTTAAATTTGAAATACTGTCCTTTAAACTTTCTTTTTAGTAGAAGTTTAAACTTTTATCTGGAAATCAATTCTTCAATTCTTCTTTAACACAAGAAATCTTATATTTTAAAACCAAATCTTCGCACACTCGTCCTTACAGTTAACTGAACATGATTTCCATTGAAGTGCACACAAGGGCTTTAGGCTAATGTCAATATGTACGGGAATAAACAAGTTGAAAAAGTTATAATGACAAAACTGTTATTCCAACAACTGAAAATGCATCAAAGTGAATGATATTAACTTTGATTAGGAATAAGAAAATCAAAGAAGATGTTAACAAGTTTAAAGTAATATGTAGTATGTGTCTACAATGGAGGAATCCTGGCGTCCTCTCTGAAGCCTTCAGGACTCCCAGGGAGGAAATCTCTCTTACAGTAGAGTTTCCTTCAAACTCACATCTCAGAGACAATACAGGAGTGTGCCAGAGCACCGGGGTTCCAGTAGTCCTGCTGAGGTTTACGCTGTAATAACATTTTGACGATCCGTGTCTCAGAGGACGGGAGCCAGGCAGAGGGCAGGTGGTTGTGTGGTTTGGCCCAACAGCAGACAGCCCAACAGACAGACAAACAAACAGTGATGGACAGGTGGGCGTCACACGGCTGTGGAGCAGCCAGACTGGCAGTCAGATGGAAAGCAGCAGCAGAAGATTCAGACTGGCATCTTGGCACGGAGGCTTAGACCGATGCACGAGTGTCTCGGCCAACAATAACGTACGCCTCATTAGATCTAGACCACGAGACTGACCAGTTGTTCCAGAGGGGAAAGAGCTTGTGAAGCGAAGCGCTCCTG